>NW_010290326.1:10021-50732 GCF_000700745.2 Antrostomus carolinensis | reverse complement strand
AACCTGAGTTGAACACCTCCAATAGTAAAGGAAAATGACAGTCTGCTGTGGAAGTGACAAGTGAATTTATTCAAATAATGACTGCATTGATTTTCAGAGATCCCAAAGAGCACCCAAATCCTAACTTTAGAACAGCAATGAACCAAAAAATGACATTTGCTGTAGACGGTGACAGAACAGAGAAGAAAATGTCTTTTCTGTGTGAATTCTGTTCTGAAAATGTAGTAGAAAAAATAATCTGAAAATGACATAATCTGTCATCAGTAATAAAAACAGCCTAAAAATCATTGGCTATTTGTAGTTTAAGGAAGGTTTGTTTTCTTTACTTGATATTTATTTGGGTGAAGTAATTTGGACTATTTTAACAGGAGTGTAGCCACTAGATTGAGGGGAAATTATTATCCCCTTTTATTCAGCACTCATTAGGACCCATCTAAAATACAGCATCCAAGTTTTGGACCCTTCAGTTCAAGAAAGACAATAAAAAGTTCAGCAGCCGCCACTGAGACCTCTTGAGGTCCCTTCCAGCTTGAATTAACCTGAAATCCTTTGATTAAAATGCACCATCAGGGGTAGAAAGCATACGAAGAGTAGGAAAGTATTAACTGGATGGAGGAAGTGTAGTGTCCACAGATTATATCAATATAGAAATATGGATTGCATGGCACCATGTCAAGTACCTTGGTGGTCATTCACTTCTCGTAGTTCAGAAAAGGGAGTATCTTGTAGTGCCAGACACTACTTGGAGTAGTACAGCCTAAGAAGTCATCTCACTGGGAGTATCCTCAGAGTAAAGTGAAAAAGAGTTCCTTTGATTCAATGTTTATTTTGATAACTCTATTCCCCTCTCTACTTTCTTGTAAAAGTGAAAGGCTTAGGGATTTGAAAGTGTATCATCATCACTTTTACTGAAGAAGGCAATTAATTATACTCTGAGAGTGTTTTCCTTGTTCTTGAAATCACACTTATAAACTATGTTGTACAATGCAACAAATTACAACAGCTCTTGCTCAGTACAGGAACGTGACCCTTGTGTCTCTAGGTGCTTGTGCTTCAAGCACTGTTAAAATTGAAGTTGTCATTCAAAGAGTTGCTACTGCCCTCAGAGCTGCAGGTTCATGGGTTTGCTGCTTTGCAGCTGGCCCAAAGCTCAAGAGGTTACACAAAAGCTCACCCTCTGGGTGTTTGCCAAGGGAGTTAAAACCAGCTCTGGCTGTGACACTGTAGGACCACCCCATGAAGTCAGAGTAGCAATGCTCCAGCTGAGTCTCATACCCCTTTCCCACCCTCCCTGATGGGCTGTATGCTGCGCTGCTCCCATGTAGCCTATTAAGAGTGCTTCACACTCCCTCTGACTTGGAAAAGAGCCACAAAATGCTCGGGGGCTCCAAGAGTTGAGAATGTCATGCTTCTTCCAAGAGGCTTAAGGTCTTGGTCAACTTTTCTCTCAACATGCTTTGCAAGGGGTTCGTTGTTACTGTTTGTTTACAGACCTGCCTTTGCCTTGCAGAAATTTTCAAAATAGTAAGTGCATTTTTTTTACCCTTGGTACAGGCACAGAGTGAGGGCAGACGACAGCCATAATTAGAGAACAGAGTAATTTTTTCGCATTTTGTAATAGGCAGCACTATAGTAGCTGTCATGATAATAAATTACTATTGGGTAGTTAGGAGCCAGCCGTTACATCTGGATATAACTTTGACTTACTGCTACTTGCTTAAACATCCAATTCTTGTGGCACATTTCTTTTTGTGTGTTCTATAATGGTAGAAATTTTGTCTCCCCTTTGTCAAAGCATTGCTTGGGATGTTCTCTAATCCAGCACAGGGGATTATCTTGCACCAAACTACAGTTCTGATGTGGGGCAGATCAGGAGTGGAAACGGAGTGACAAGGATTGAATGAAGAGATTTCACTGGGCAAAACGGGAGCATAGGCAAGGTCATCCATGCTTCAAAATTATATCAATAAAAGAAGATGAAGTGGATAAATGAAGAGCTGTGTTGGAGTGGTACATCCAGGGGCAAGTCATTTTGGCTAATGCAGAGCACAGAGGATCTTTGAGTGCTAAGGGATTAAAAAAAGAAAATTCACCTGGCCAGGCTTCTGACCTGTTCCTAATGAAAGGATTAACTTCCACTGCCCTTAAGCATATTATCGTGCTTTCCCCTAGACCCATCCCAACATTAAAGGGTGCGTTGGCTCCCATCCCCTCTCCAGACAGACCACCTAAATTTGACCTTACTCTATACTTTCTTTTGCTATGCAGGTTACACATAGTTTATCAAAATTTTGTCATCTACAGTGGTATTTCTTTGAAGGACTCAGTGTCATGTTCCCAGCTGAATACTTGGAAGCTAACTCTAGTTTTTCACTTTTAGTTTGGGGTGGATCTGGAATGATTTAACCTCACAGCTCTGTGGAGATCTTCCCAGGTAACTGCCTTTTCCTCCCAGACTGTGAACACCTTTTAGATGCCCTGGTTCAGTGGCTAAACTGAGCAAACTACAATCTATTTCTCAAGTCCTGTCCTGAGGAATACCTTCATGCTTCCACCAATAAAAATACTTTCAGTGCATGTGGTTCTGCAAGGAAGGGCTCCTCCTGTGACTGT
The DNA here is from genome assembly GCF_000700745.2 of Antrostomus carolinensis. Taxonomy (NCBI): domain Eukaryota; kingdom Metazoa; phylum Chordata; class Aves; order Caprimulgiformes; family Caprimulgidae; genus Antrostomus; species Antrostomus carolinensis. Next base: position 48,119 of record NW_010290326.1, on the reverse strand, counting down.
CTCCTCCAAGTCCCCACCAGCAACATGTGAGGATATGGGGGTGCAGCTGTGCCTGGGGTGGCATCGCCTCACACGTCAGTTCTGAGTGTCACATTACAGCTAAATACTGAAACTGAATTGATTAATCTACCCATTGCATTACATTTAGGATAATATTCAATAGTGTGAGTCCTCTATGGTAAAAATCCATTCTTGTGGAGCTTTTTAGGGTATCAAGTTCACTTTCTGCATCTTATGGAAAAGCACTTGCAGCTAGCTAGAAATGACCAAAAGGAGATTTCTAGATAAATTTGTCCCAGTGCTTTATGGAGTACACTTATCCCTGTCTACTTCATATCTTCCTGCTTATTTTACTTCATGTGTTTGGGATGCAGCTTCCTCTAGGAGAAGAATTTATGGTTCCCTGTAAATCTCTGAACACCCTAATTTCTGTAGAAAGAAACTATGTGTTGTAAGCAGATCTCATTAACTGACAACTTCCAGTGAAATTGAAAAATCGGCAATATTTCCATGAATTTTACTGTAGCAAGTACTGTCAATTAGCACAGTTATAAAGTGTAAACAAACTGAAAATACAGGCATAATCAATAAACATTTTTTTAAAATTAAAGGCAGAGGACTGTGCATGCTTGTTATGATCTTCCTCCTGTTTAGCAAAAGGGAAGTTGTAGATTTAATTTGCCCCTACACTGCATATGCCCGTGATTCTGTGTGACTGTTGGATTTTCAAAACACGGTAAAACAGAGTCTAATGAAAGAAGTTTGTCTCATTTCTCAAAACATGCAGTCTTAACTAAATACCATAAATCCAAGATAAGCCTCTGCTGACTGCGGGAAGCAGCGTTCTGAACTAAGTCACATTCAGCCCCAGAGTTTTTTTGAAATCCTTGCAGTTTAGAGATAAAAACCAGCTTACTGATCAATGATAACTGTGTGATCTGAGACAGTTATTTGTGCTGCAATTTCACACATACTTCTTCCTGGGTGAGATGGGGCCTGAGGACACAATTTTCTGTGACCAATCTGCAAATTCTAAAGAAAACAGAGCTTTGGAAATTAGGATGTTTGTCTGCCCTAGCTTGGAGATCTGTGGAACAGGGCAGTGAAAACCCACCTGCAGCACAAGTCCCCTGTGGAAGATACTTGTGACTTGTGGGCAAAGAATCCAGTTTCTCATTTCTACTTGGCTTTGATATTCAGGTTTGGGCTGTTCTTCTGCCTCTTCAGCTACAAAAACATGCTTTCTGAGCTTGTTTAACTGACAGTATAATTTGTAGCTGAAAGAAATTGTTTCATGATTTAGTTTTTCAAATCAATATATGCAACTAATAATAGTGAAATAACCTTAAGAAGTGAAAAAGATTTTTAATATCACTGAAAATACATTGCTGCAGTTAGCAGGCATGAAATACTCAATTGGCTATTGGGCATTTTTTGGAGAATAAAGCATGGAGGATCTTAACCACATCACTCCCTGCTCTAGATTACTTCCGTCCTCCAGCATGTTCTTGAATAGGTCATTTGGACCTAGTGATGCTGCTCTGGTGTTTTGAAAGAACAAAATCTTTGAGTTTTCTTAGCACAAACCTGGAAAGGGAATCGAAGTTTTTCTATATGATTCCACAGGGTCCATTTTGCTTTCATGAGAAGTCTGAATTAAAGTACCTAAGTTCCATTAATTTTTCCTTAGATCTTCAGATTTCTAAGGTATGTGCATTCCTTCCCACCTAGTTTCTTATGCCTGTACTATGCAAGTAATTATGCTCGATACCAGCACACAATGGAACGTTTGAATTCATAAGTTTATTAACCTTATAAGCAAAAGGGATTATTGTTATCTGCAACTATGCAGCATGCCAAAGATTTCTATTTTCCAAATGAGTGTCACATAAAAGAGCCCATCAATTTCAGGAAAATATTTTATCTTGATTCTAATATTAGCCCTGATAGAAAGTCTACCATACTCAAGCTTCCCAAATTTTAGATTATTCAGTAGCAATGAAATTACAGATGTTTACATTTAATATATTCCCCCAGTTAAAATCTGATATGCTGGAGCCTGCTGGTTGAATGAAAACTCTTTCACCTTTTGAGAATTGAGGATATAATAAATATTCATGTGATCAGCTGTATAACATTGAAAAGGACAGCTGGCTCAGGAAGGTTCATTTGCTTGGTTTACTATCTATATTTGTTAACATTAGAAAAGATTGCAAGAATTTGTCTGCCAGAGGGTGTAATAGATAAAGTAGAGGTTTGATTTTTTTCCCCTTAGCTGATAATTTTTGACATTTAGCTACTATAGAGGGGGAAAAACAGGAAAGTTGCTCTCTACAAAACAGTCTCAACAGTCATGACTAAAAGTACTGAAGAGATGTAAAAAAATTTATTTATGTAAACCAGAAAAGCATTATTTGTTAGTAGCATCTTAGAATCAGCTATTTCCAGCACATGGGTCTCCCAAATACAGAGAAATTATTTTTATTTCCAAAAAGCAAGAGGCTTATAGAAATAGACAGTGTTAGAAGCAATATCTGTATTCAGCAACTGCTCTGGCTTTGTGTACAGCTGACCCAAGCACATGGACCCTCAGGTAAAGCCACAGAATTTACTCTTTCTTTTCTGTGACAAGAAGGTGTGGGAAGGATGCTAATTTTGATCATGGAGAGTAAAAGTGGGTAATTTTATAAAATAAAAATGGTAATGTAGAGAAAAACACGAATGTGTAGTTATCACTAAGTTATTGAAAGCAGACATTACCCACTTTCTAAATGCAAAAAAAATATTTTAAATAATTTTCTTTCTTAGTTTTTTAATTTAACTTCTCTTTTGATAATGAGTTTAGAGCTGATCATGGCACAATTAACTACCTTCTGGGAAGGCATCAGCTGCCAGGTGCAAGCACTGGGTCAGTTTGCGTTCCTGACACAAATGCTGTCAATATCTGAGGGAGATTTAGGTGGAGAAGTTGATGGCTTCGAGTATCTTAGAAGCTTTGATGCTCTCAGAATTCAAATCTCTCTGAAGTCACATTTTTTTCATAAAACACACTGCAGAAAAATTAGATCCCATTGTAAGATCTGTTTTTAGGAAATGCTTCTGTGGCCTTACTGCTCTCTGCTAGGTTTTTTTGGATCTCGGATTATGACTTCTGCCTTGGATGGATTTTTTTTCTTAAGGTAAATATCCATATATATCCCTCTTAAGTATCACATGTTGAATGACTTGATAGTATTAGAGAAAAAAAAAATCTATAAAATCTACATATCTATTTTGAAGGACTGTATATTTCATATGCATATAAATCTGAATCTCACTACTTTCCCATATTTTCAACAGTTAAAAAGATATTTATAAAGCACTGTTTACCATTAAATTTTCCCCTTACAGCTCATCCATTGTGTAGTCTGAGAGAACTAAGAAATTAATTGTCTTGCAAAGGGACAGCTTGTTTTCTGTGCTCACTCTTAGTGTGAATAATGGGATTCTTGGAAAAAAAAACAACCAAACAAACAAAAAAACCCCCACAAATTCATGTGTTTCTGTAGAGTCTGCTAATATAAAATGCTGCTCAGGTAATTCTGTGTTTTGAAATAAGTGGATCAAATGCTCTGCAGAGTCTAATCTAGTCACGTGCTGCCATTGTACAAAATGTACATATGTTTGGAGAACAGCTTGTGGCAAATTCTTAAAAGAGGTGTGAATAGATGAGTAAAAATTTTTAAGTGCAAGTGGAATCATTTGCCACCAGTCAAGTGATCTGGGACTTCCTTTAAAAGGGTACGTTAATACCCTTAATAATGCTCTGCTTAGATAAAAATCACAGAATCGCAGAATGTTGGGGACTGGAAGGGACCTTGAAAGATCATCCAGTCCAATCCCCCTGCTGGAGCAGGAACCTAAATGAGATCACACAGAAAGGCGTCCAGGCGGGTTTTGAATGTCTCCAGAGAAGGAGACTGAAGGTGCAATTTAAGAAAAGGTATGTGTGAACATTAAATGCCAAACATGGGAGGCTTCTTCTTGAGAAGAGACCTATGATGCTGGGAGAGCTGCGGAGCTCCGTGCTGTCCTGGTCCCTGACCAGTGGCAGAGAGGCCAGCATTACAGCAGACAGAGACCTTCCACAGGCATCTCCTCAGCTTCCACAACCACAGCTTTCTGATTTAATCAGCAGTGGATCCACTTGTGTGAATTTTTCTAATTCCTTTTTAAATGCATTCATCCTTCTGGCTAGCCAGAAGGTTGCCTCACCTTCTCCAAGCTACAGACAGTCAGCTCATGCACTACTCATTTGAGAAGAGGCTGTTTTCTGCTTCTCACTGCCATGCTGTCTTTCTCTGAATCTTTGCTAGCTCAGTGCTGTAATTTTTGAGATCATAGAATGGATTGGGTTGGAAGGGACCTTAAAGATCATCTAGTTCCAGCCCCCCTGCCATCAGCAGGGACACCTTCCACTAGACCAGGTTGCTCAAAGCCTCATCCAGCCTGGCCTTGAACACTTCCAGGGAGGGGGCATCCACAGCTTCTCTGGGCAACCTGTTCCAGTGTCTGACCACCCTTACAGGAAATAATTTCTTCCTAATATCTAATCTAAACCTACCCTCTTCCAACTTAAAACCATTACCCCTTGTTCTATCGCTACTGGCCTTTGTAAAAAGTCCCTCCCCAGCTTCCTTGTAGGCCTCTTCAGGTACTGGGAGGCAGCTATAAGATCTCCCCGGAGCCTTCTCTTTTCCAGGCTGAACAGCCCCAACTCTCTCAGCCTGTCCTCATGAGAGAGGTGCTCCAGCCCTCGGATCATCCTTGTAACCCTCCTGTGGACTCATTCTAACTGGTCCAGGTCTTTCTTGTGTTGAGGTCTCCAGAACTGGACACAGTACTCCAGGTGGGGCCTTACAAGAGTGGAGTAGCGGGAGAGAATCACCTCCCTCGACCTGCTGGACACGCTTCTCTTGATGCAGCCCAGGATACGGTTATTGGCCTTCTGGGCTGTAAGCACACACTGTCTGCTCGTGTTCAGCTTCTTGACCACCACCACTCCCAAGTCCTTCTCTTCGGAGCTTGTCTCAAGCCATTCATCGCCCAGCCTGTATTTGTGCTTGGGGTTGCCCCAACCCAGGTACAGGACGTTGCATTTGGCCTTGTTGAACTTCATGAGGTTTGCATAGACCCACCTTTCAAGCCTGTCAAGGTCCCTCTGGATGGCATCCCATCCCTCCATCATGTCAAACGCACCACTCAGCTTGGCATCATTGGCAACCTTGCTGAGGGTGCACGCAAGATGCAGGATAGTGAAACTATCAGCAATACTGACTTGAGGTGCACAGTAGGAACCAGCAATAGTTTGTTTCATTTGCTATTCTTTTTCTAACTCTTAAAGTTCTGCTTACTGTTTTACTGAGTTTATGTTTTTAGAGAAGTAGGGACACTTATTTAAAAATCTCCTGAGCGTAATAATTAATTTAGGACTCATCTCTGCTTAAGCTTAGACGGGGTTATTTTTTCCCCATGTGCATCAACTTGCATTTCTTTTCATGAGATCTTGTCTGCCACTTCACTCAGCCCACTCAGTACTGACAGCTTAACTGCTCTTCCGTGCCTGTTTTAGATGGGACCATTCTGAACAATGAAAAATTTTCATTATGGAAATTCACAGTTCATTTCTACCTGTGTTCCTCAGCTTTTACCTAATTAATCCACTGTGAGAGTAGCTTCTTCTTATTCCTTCACAGTAAGTATTTCACCACCAATGGCTCTTAAAAATTAGAAGTTTTCTAACGTATTCTAACACATTCATATTTTCATTAATAACCTGCACATCAGATAACCTGCATCCCTTAGGAGCACTCATGCTTGTAAATAAATCCTTAAATAAATCCTCCCCTCCCAAGGCAGCAGCAGGGACCATGGTGGACAGGATATTGTGGCTTAGGAGGAGACTCAGGCAGAACTCCACCTGGAAGAGCAATCAGAGACCAGAAACTCCTCAGGATATTACTGGGAGAGAAGGAGCCAGGAGATAAACTTCTCCTCATATCATTTAGAAATATATGGAAACCAGCTTCTGCTAAATGGCTGCAAGTTTCATTAGGAATTCACTGGATTTGCCCATAAAACCTTGGTATAGCATACCAGTGGTCTTCTTCACAGACTCTGATAGAGATTCAGGTTCCTTCTGCAAAAGCTTTTCACACCCCACTCTGCAGCAAGATCGTATGACAACACATTGCACCAATACAACCTCAGAAGAGGAGCTTTAAATCCTCAAAAACCAAAGTGCAGTAGTAAAGGTACCTTGACAGTCACGAGCTTTGTTCTGAAGGTCACCCACTGTTGATCCTTTCATAGCACGGCAGGACAAAGGGAGTGCAGTGATACCAAAACCTTTAGAGTAGATACCTTTATCAGGAAGGTAAAGGCCATTGTGCTTAAGAGGAAGATAAAAGGAATATGAAGTTCTTCCTCTTTCACTCTTCCTTCCCTTTTTTAGCTTCGAGCTAAGTTCGCCAAGGCGGAACTGTGGGATTGCTGAGGGGTACTCAGACACCATTAGGATATTAATAGAATATATAGTCAAATTAAATTGTGATAAGCTTATTCTGAGGCTTTGAAGAGCGTAGATAGAGAAGAGTCAGCTATAGTGTATGCATTTAGTTAAAAAACCGAGGAGAATAGGGAAGAAACACTGAGAGAAAGATCAAGATTAGTATTTAGAAAATTCAGTGGCAAATGATGGAAAAAACAGAATGGATGGAGTACACAGAAATGTGGAGAACCTCAGGGAAGAGCAAAAGCAGAAGCACAGGTGATCTGTCATGTTTTGAGAATGGAGGAGAGGGGAGTCTATTTGATGTAGTAAATGTGTCTATGCACTCATAATTAACTGTAAATTCATGCTGGCGTGAATCTAGTTGGAAAGCTGCACATCTCAATAGGTCTTCAGTATTATTTCTATTTATCAATTAACATATTTGAATGGAGGAGGAGAACAATTTAGTGAACCCTGAGCATTTTCAGTAATAACATCTGTTGTATATAAAATAAATAGTGTTTGTAGTGCCTCTGTTGCAATAAAGAAGCTCTGTAAACTAAGAGGTGGGCGACAATTTATGATTACTACCTATTGTGCAAATTTATCTGCTTCACTGTTTTAATGCCTTATTGTTCTCCTGATCTGTTTATCATCTTGTTACATGCCAGGTTTGCAAACTAGCTGAACCATAAACTGATTTTGGGCTTCGTATGTAGATGCCATGTATGTATGCTTATCTGGATTCTGAATTTTTTTGAGAAATCCATCCTGTGTAAATGCAAATGACATTGTATAAGAATTTATATTCTTATATGTTTATGCATAAGCTGGTTTTTAGTTCACAGAGAACTTTCTACCAAATGAACTCATTTTCTTTTGCTTGTGAACATCACCACTTGTTGCAGCATATGTTAACTGTGACTATTGTTCCTTGTCTAGCTGTACCCCATAAAATAGGGCGGATAATTGATGGAAGTCCTGCAGATCGCTGTGCAAAACTTAAAGTTGGAGACCGGATCTTAGCTGTGAACGGCCAGTCAATTATTAACATGCCTCATGCAGATATTGTGAAGCTAATTAAAGATGCAGGTCTCAGCGTAACTCTTCGCATCATTCCGCAGGAGGGTAAGTCAATGGCCCTTAAAAACAGGAAGAATATTTTAAGTAGCCTCCAATTAGCTTGAGTTATGTCACCTCTTGAAAGAACATCTTTTGTTTCACTTTCTCAGCTGTAATGTACAGTACAGCAAAATTAGAGCCTTAGAACTAGCTAGAATTTCTGAATTTTTTGAAAAGGTTTCTAGTTAGGAAAAGGATATTTAAAGTAAACTTGGAGAAATCCGAGAGCAAGCTGAGTACTGGTGAGTTTTAATGTCTTTTGGAACCAAAGAATTGTCTTCTATATGGAAAAGCAGCCTACAAGAGAGACAGGGTTTGAGTTTGATCCCTTATAGCCTGCTATAAACCAAACTAAAGTTTGGCTTACAAGAGACGACAATGGCTGTCACTAGGCATCTTCAGCTACCAGCTACCTGTGACAAGGTGATGTGAAGGAAGAGTTCAGATTTGGTAGTTTCCTCCAAATGTATATTACTATAAATGCACAAGGCAGGAAAGAAATGAACCCTAAATTATATCATTTGTAAGGCAAGGATAAGAAGACAGACTCATTATTCTGGTCATTAGTCCACAGCTAATCAGTGAAGATCTTTTGATGTTGGTTTCATGGGTTTTGAGGTTGATTTCACGCTTTTTTTAGTTTGGCAATGTGCTGTACTGGTGTATGAATTGTACTGTATTAATGAGACTGTGGCTTTATATCTAAGCAACAAATACCATCAGAGCTAGGAATGTCACACAGCAAGTAATGTAATTACTTAATGATCCATGCTCCTGTTACATGACCTCCACCTGCTGCTGCTGCATCCAGCAACAGGACAAGGAAATCGTCTGACACTGGCCATGGACTGCAACTGGGACAACTTATCTATGTTGTTAAATAAATTCAGTGAAGGAAAAACACAAACATCCACAAGTTCAGAATTCACACCAAAAAGCTGCAAATCAGTGGGGTATAATCACTGGAGGTCAGTTTTGCAAGCATGTACAAACAAGTGTGATGATACATGCATCCCTTGTACACAGGTTAATTCATATTAGCAAATTGCTAGTAGTTCAGTGTTAGAGATGGATACCTTAAATTAGAAAGAAAGCGGAGGTGTGTCTGAAATGCATTGCTACATGATGTTCTAGAGTGCTAGTGGTGAGAAATGATTTGTGCCTAGGGCATGGCTTGCCTGTGTGACTGTGTGACACTGGATACCTCATTTGCCTTCTGACATTAGCTTCCTAGCTTATAAAATTAGGAAAAAATCTAATACCTCTGTAATGCACTTTCAGGTGAAAAATACCATATAAATGCAAAGCAGTTTTAGAAGCAGCTTATGATTTGACTAGTTCATCCATAGTTATGAGACTAATGTAGAAATGAGGGGCAATATTCCCAATCTTCAACTCTGAAACTTAGCAACACAAAAGAGACTCACAGATGCAAAATGGGCAATTAAAGCCTTAAGCATAGTAATTACACAGACAAGTATTGCTTATGCCTGCATGAGGAGTGTTTTAAGTGCAAATATACCAGCTTTTTTGACAATTAAGCCTAAATTGAAAAGATTTTTAATAAAGTAGCCAAAATTCTTAAAATAATTATGAGCATAAAGTAAGTAGAGAACCATTAGAAGAAATGTGCGCTCATATGGGACAAACTGACATGTTAAAAAATAAAAAATAAAATCAATCAAAATTCAAATTAGATTCAAGTATAAATCTTGGCAAGATCTGGATGGTACATAGCTGTTGCTCTTAAGAATGTTCAGCCACACACACATCCATTCTGGATGCTTTGCACCACGCTACACTGCCTCACTCATTCTTTTGCAAGCAGGAATAAAAAAATACAATGTGTACCTTTGCTGTTGATAATGCATGAGCAATTACTTCTGAAGTGCTCTGTCCGCTTGTGGGTGGGGTCTCTCTCATTTATGCTTCTTAATAGGTAAATGGTGAGCAACATAACTGTGCCAGCGTATTGGGAGAAATATATTCAGAATGAGCTCAGTGCCAAATGTGTGTTCCCCAAGTGCAGCGGGAAGCCTGAAGGAAGATTGGCATTCCTTATTTGTAACACCGCTGCGAGCCACATTTCCTACCCCAGCCTCTCTGTCTTTTTTAATTTTACATTGTTTTGGAAAAAAGGATTCTGGTTTTCTGCAGTGTTCCTGTGTGAAACCCTGGTCATTTGGCACAATACAGTGAAATAAAACATTGGTTTAGCTGGTTAGTCAGAATTTACTGAGATTGGTTTTAATGTTCACAGTCCCCAAAGATTTAAAAAGACAGGAAACTCCTGTTGACCTCAAAGACAGCAGGAGCTAGCACAAGCATACCGGTGTTTTAGCTTTTGTGATGATAGTCTGTCATCTCATAACACTAGTGAAAGAAATAAAATAATTCATTCTCTCAGAGTGAAAAGTTTTCAAATAAACAGCATTTCTAGGCTTTAAAAGAAAACGTGAATCACAGAAGCCATTTACCTTGTTCAACTGGGTTTTAAATAGAGGAGGTGTCAACTGGAGTTACAGAAATGACCAAGATTTCAGATCCCATGGACTATCAAGAGGAGCCTATTAGGTTCAGATGTCTTAAAATCTAATTATAACCCAAGAGAGTAAAAGTGACAAAGCATAAATTTTCAGATGTAGCGTGTGACCAAAAATTATTATTGTCTGCCTTTGCCCTTTGTTAAATGCCGTGCTGTGACAGGTCTTTAATCTCCAGCTTCCCATTATGCAGAGCTGAACAGCCCAGCCTCGGCCCCCAGCTCAGAGAAGCAGAGCCCCATGGCCCAGCAGCACAGCCCAATGGCCCAGCAAAGTCCCCTGGCACAGCAGAGCCCCGTCGCCCAGCACAGCCCCGTCACCCAGCCACCACCTCCACAGCCCCTCCAGCTGCAGGGACACGAAAACAGGTAAGAACGGCTCCTCCAGCCTCTACCTTCTCTGAGGACCATGAAACACCCATGTGCTGGGTCTTCAGGCTGTTTCTAGCAGCTGGGAGCCATCACCTGTGGGGCTCTGACGAGCCATGGTCCCATGATTGCACTTGCAGAGCATGGATTGTGCATGCCAGCATGATCTGTTCAGGTCTGAAGCATGTTGTTATGAACAAGGGTCTAACCAAACTTCTGCAAAGGTCCAACAGAATCATATGTTTGCCATGAACTAAACACTGAAGTAAGCCTTGCTAATAATGTCGTTGCTAACTTACTTTCTTATATCATTACAACTTACAAAATATGGGCATATCAGTATCTGACCGAGGTGGCCCTTTTTTTTCATTACCTTAGGTGTCTTTTTTTTTTTTTTTTTTCTCTATTAGAGTTCAGGAGTTGGGAAGATATTTTGATAACAGGTCTTGTCTATGGTGTATCATTTTCCAGTCAATTTCTCATGTGTAATTTATGCATATGCATTGACAAATTTATCTGTGATGGAAATTAAATGGTAGGAGGATAGAAATTTTGTGACCAGCTGTATTAAAAGCTGTGTATATAGAAAGCACGCTCGGGCTGTGGGATGTTACAACTTTTAGTGATCTCAAATCAACACAATTTTGTCTTTGGATTAATTTTTGACATGTTAAATGAGGCTGATTACACTGACTGTCTTTATGCTAATCTTCAGTAACCTGAAGATCAATCATCAGTCAAGACCCTCTTCCCCAAATAGTAGATGCTGGTTACAGAATTGTAACTTTTTGCTTCTGGATGTACTTGGGTTCAGTTGTGATTTAGGCACTCTGCTCTCTAATTCTCCTTCCTTAACAGATGTAGCACTTTCACTTGCTCCAAATGATTTTCTCTCCATTAGTCACACTTGGCAAATTTCTTTGCCTTATATTTCATTGAATACTTTTTCCAAAAGTGATCACCTCCTAGAAGACATATGTTTCTAACAAAATCCAATGCAAAGCTTTCACAAAAGTCTTTCTGTGCAGTTGTAAGTCATTATTAAATGACGGTTGAATTGGGAATTTTCAGAGGGAACCAGTAAACTATATTAATTAAAGTAAATAAAATAAGTTCTGTAGTAGTCTGTAGTTATGTCTTATTTTTCAAATAAGTAAATGGTCATGTCACCATTTACTTATTTGTCAAAAATTACAGTGCCTCCAACTGTAAATAAAAGCATCATCTTCTGGGATACAGCTGTGGTTGTATATTGGGAACCTGCCTAAGAATGACTCTAATTCCAGAAAAAAGATCCATTATTGCTAGTTCATATAGTGTAATTTTTCACTAGATTTTAAAAGTCAGATTACAGCTTGTTTATATAGCCACATACATTGTTTCTGTATCAAAACCAAAATATAATAAGATATTTAAAACTCTTGGGAATGCTAACTAGTATTTTTACTTCCAATGCTAATAAGACTCAGCATCACAGTAAGCCTGTTCATTCTTCATCTTCTTTTTACAAGGTCATGATACTGAGTGAAGAAAGTAAGAGGATTGTATGTGTACCTGCAGGTCTTATTATAGATGCCATGTACATATTTTAAAAGAACATTTGGCAGTAGACTATTTTCATCTTCTCAGAAAAGTCAAAGGGAAATAGTTCTAATATTTTTCTGTCTGGTTAGACATTTAGCTAATTAAAGCTAGTGTGTAGGAAGATTTGCCATAAAGTTACTCTAACTGTACTAACAAAGTAATGGAGTCTTGAAACATACCTTGACACATTTTGAAAAGTTCAGATTATTTAGATTATCTTTTCAGAGATAAATTAACATCAGTAAAACAATGCTCTCATTCATTCAAAATGTAGATTATTTTGTAGTAAGTACTGTAGGTTTTTTCACATGCAGTTTCATCTTCCAGGTAGACAAGTGGGAATCGGGATGCTTTTCCTGCTCCTGCCCCTCTGAGCCTAATGCCGATCTCACTGATATGAGTGGAAAATTGCACAGCATGACCTGAGGGAAAATTGCTTACGACCATGTTTCAAAAGCACTCCCTGGTTTTGGATGCCTCGACTATTTAGTCTCCAAAGTTTTGCTTCTCTGTGAAAATTTGTTTTACGCAATTTTGCAGTCCGGCAGTTTGCTTTCACTCCTCATATTGCATGTAATGCGCATTTTTAATGTTTTGCCACTTTCTGAAACTAAGTAATTTTTCCTTTCTGTCACAGTTATAGGTCAGAAGTAAAAGCCAGACAAGATGTGAAACCTGATATCCGGCAACCTCCATTTACAGACTACAGGCAGTCCTCAACAGACTACCGACAGCCTCCGCTGGACTACAGGCATCCGCCGGTGATGGATTACCAGCAGCCACCACCTCTCGACTACAGGCAGCCGCCCTTGATGGATTACAGGCAGCATTCGCCCGACACCAGACAGTACCCTCTGTCAGAGTACAGGCAGCCCCAGGTACAAACTGAAATACTCACAGCACTCCTGAACAGAACCTAATGCTTTAGGTCTGTAGGGAGAGATCATGTGTATAACTGAAATACTCACAGCACTCCTGAACAGAAAGCATTAGGTCTGTAGGGAGAGATCATGTGTACTGGTAAAAAAGATGACATTATAGAAGAAAAAGGTACCTTTAATGTTTTTACTCTGAGTTGCTATTTCTCTGTAGGGGAAATTACTTCAAAACGATTAATACTAATGAAGAACTATGTGATCTGTCAAATAACAATACATTTATAATTATGTGACTATAACATTAAATAAATGCTATTTTTAAGGCACTAGAGAGTTAAAATAACATTCTAAAATAAGCTGCCTTTGCATCAACAAAGGAATTTCTTTATTCTTAGGAACATAATACAGTCATCAAACAGTGGATGTACTGAGGTCGGGCTACATTTCTACAGTATTGTTGAAAATGAAGATTTTATCTAATCTGAATAAATAAATAAATAAATAAATGTGAATCCAGACTGATAAAATTACATTTCTGTTGGTAATATTTGGATGAGGAGAAAGTAGCTTGTGCAACTACTTTCTTTGACATCAGGCATGACCTTACAAATTCAAAGAAATAAACCTTAGATGAAGAGTTATGTTACCTTGGACAAGACTCTGCTGATGACAAATATTTACTGACAGCTGTGAAGGTTTGAAGATTTAGCCCAAAGTTCAGACTTTCAAAAAAATCCTCCTTTCTCCTTACAAAAAGGCAGAAAAAAACAGAGGTCAGAAAAATATTAAATCAGAGAATGTAAACTGCTAGACACTATATACTGGAACCATATATAGATGATTTCTATGTCCATATTTTCAAAGCCAGACACATAAACTGTATCAGTGAAAATATCCAAATTCTTGAATGGGATCCAGAGAACCCTCTGTAAAATTTTATGCATTTCAGTATCTAAATAACAAATCCCCACCCCCACGTGCACACCCTTAAGATGCTTCTTAGCATCTAGAGTGATACTTAGACTACCTGTTTCCCACCATCTCCAGTTTAATTCTCTAACCACTAGTCTGCACAATCCAAGCTTGCTCTCATATTCCTCCTGCTCCCATGGATCTCGCACTCCTGGCTGCCAATGGATTAGAAGTAACAGAGCAAGTTGCCACCCAGACCCCTCTATGGTGATGGTAGTTAGGGTCCACCAAGGCAAAACTGTAAAGACAAATCTCCATCTCTACAGGACATGGAAAGGGTGAAACTAAAAGCTCCTACTTCCCATCTCCTCCTCAAGTAGGTTTAAACTGAAGTGATGTTGTGACTCCATGCAGCCCAGCCTGCTGATCATGTTGACTTCGGTGAATTTAGGAGGGGTGTCTCCTACTAATGTTTAGTCGTGATGATGCTTATGCAGGAACAGCCTGCTACCTCATTTGCCAAATCAGCACTTCTGCATAGACACAAATAAACACTTACACTCGGATGCCATGAAAGTATTGAGAGTGAATATGGAAACCATCTGGAGAGATTATGATACCAGGCAACTGCTGGAAGATGCCTTTTCAGCGTGATTTAGGCCTAGGCATTGTGGTGGTTTCACTTGGTTTTCACTTTACATTTTGCTAAAGTCTGTCTTCAGAAATGGCCAAAGTCTGTCAGTGCAGAAGTACACTTTGAAGGTCTCTTTGTTTATATCAATTGGATAGATACACTTTTGAAGAGATTTTAAAGTTTTATTGAATTAGTACCATGGCATTCGTATGGTTAATTGTCTTTCATTTTGTATTTGTCTATACAGGACTTTGATTATTTCACTGTTGATTTGGAGAAAGGAGCCAAAGGGTTTGGGTTTAGTATTCGAGGAGGAAGGGAGTACAAAATGGATTTGTATGTCTTGAGGTTAGCAGAAGACGGACCAGCAATAAGAAATGGAAGGATGAGGGTAAGTAAAATGCATCATAACAGTTTTTTTCAAAATTTACAGATGCTTTTGGTGATGGGGTCAAATAGAAAGCAGTTTTTTCACCTCTGATCAGGTTTCAAAGAAACAATGCCCAATACTTCTTATAATATATACGTTCTGTAGGAGTTTAAGAAATTAGTTGAAACATATAGTAGGTCTGTGTAGTTTCTTTGTGGAACAAGCTTATTACTTCTTGTTGATAATAGATTTTGCTGTGTTACACATTTTTCTCCTTATTCTTTCACTCATATCTAAGTAACTTAAAAATCTCTGACAAAAAGTTTTGTTTATTTGATAATATCAGCATAATTAACAGTTATGTGTCTAGTCACAAAAGAAAAGTCATAGCTATATGACATTTATTGGGTATCTATGAAACCTAAGACTTCATCTGTCTTACTTTACTAATTTAAGTTGCCTTCATAGTGTTTGTTAAGTTTGTTTAATTTATATTACTCTACCTTGTTTGTAGAGATCAGTTTTCACTATTTATCTGCATAAGTCTTAGTGCATTTGAGTCTTATATTGGTAGAAATCATAATAACACTACATCCAAATACTAAAACTAAAAAGCATTCACTTCAGAAATTCCATGATAGGAATTCTGTGTAGGAAAAATAACCTAATCAAAAATAGAAGGCTTTAGTCTGTCCAGTTGTGCTAAAGAGGAGGTATAAACTTATCAAGGGTTGTTGATACCTTGCAGAACAGTGAGTACACAAAAAGGAGAAGGAGAGAACATAGGTGAAAGAGACTACCAAGAGTAAACATGAAAAAATTGTTTATGTATCTAATTAGTGCAAGCTTGTTGAATCAATATTTAGTTATAAAGATGGGCAATGGAAGTTGTGTTCTGTACAGCAAGTAAAAGCAAATTTTGCAAATGTCCTGGTTGTGAAACAGATTCTGTTTCACAATCCTAACAATATCATCAAGTTTTACTTCATACTGAAAGAGCGTTGTCGTCTGTATAATATACAACCAGAGATTTTTCTCTATATAACTCAGGAGTTTTAGTGTGCTTCAAAACACTCTTAACTTACCCACTTAATTGTAGAATTCAGTTAGTCCTCAGTCATGCCAGGGAAGCAAGCGGGCAGGCAACTGGTAACCAAGAAATACTCCCACAATATTTGTTGTCTGAAATATATGTGAATTCATGCTGCAGCTAGAAGAACTTTAAGAATATCTTCTTGGTGAGTGTTTTCATTCTTTCCTTTACTGTAGCGCTATCATACTCAGTTGGTCTTAATGAAAAGTCAAGCAAGATGTACATTAGTATCCATAATGTGATTAAAGATGGGGAAAATGTTGTGCTTTTAATAAGCTCTGGAATCACATATTTGGAAACAAATGACTAAGAATACAGAACAACAGAAGAACAGTGCCTATGGAGAGGGTTCATTTCAAATAATAACCTGTATTAGGCAGAAAACTAACGCATTAAAATCCGTGCATCATCTGAACAAACTAGGCCCACAGAATAAAGTTAGACTATCCACTCTGTGAATATCCTAAATATAAAGTGTGTAACACAAATACACAGCTTTTTTCAGTTTCATTAGGAAAAGTCCTGCATCTTATAATGAAAAATATTAATATATTTTCTAAAATAACTTTAAAGCTTTTCTGTTGATGTGGCCACAATACACAGCCAAGTGTTATTCTGGCCAGACAGTTGTAACTGGTTTTTTTCTCCCCTTTAAAAGCGTTGTTCTTTGGAATCAGTTTTACCCTCCAGCTTTGTCACTGCGTCTTATGTGTTGTATCCTCCTGTTTTACAGCCATTTTAACCTGACAGTCACAAATGGGTTTGGAACTTGCAAGACATTTATCTCCAGTGACCTGTAACTGATGGACAGCAGAAGCTCAAGAAACAGCTTCTTCAAAACAAAAATAGAAAAATAAAACAAAAAATAATAATTGTTGAAAGGAATAGAGTATATAGGAAGACGAGTAAAAGAAGCAGAGTTCTGTACCCATATCTGCTTTCCTAAGTTTACATCCGCTGTTAATATTGCAGGTTCATTCCCGTTTCTTGGCTGGGACCGCTAGCCTGCTTGCTGCAGATCTGTATCTCGCTGTTCTACAGATGCATCTTTATAGCAAAATATGCAAAAATCTGTTCAGTGCTTCTCACTTTACATACCATCATCTTTAAAGATCAGATCCTCTGATCCTAGGCTTTCAGCACTGGGGATAGTAAACCATGCTTATGGGGTAGGATCTTATCAGGAGCATTTTACAGCTAATAGTTCCTCTCATGATCTACTTATCTCCATTATTTCTTTGCTTCTTATTTCCTCCTCCTGGAATAGTCTTCTTTGATTTAACTGAAGCCTTACAGAAAAACATGAAGCAGATGATAACACAAGGTGCAGCTCATGAAAGAAATAATGCACATAACTACACAATTATTCTCACTCACCAAGCCAAGAAAAGAAAAATTAAACCAGCTAAGCTTTTGAAAAAATAGATCATATAATGAAACATGTTACTTGTAGAGCATTTAAATGTAATAAGTAAATGTATTCCACAAATAACATTTTGTTGTCAGTCTAGTCATAGCTAGCAAAAGCCCTGATAAAGACACATTCATATTGATATAAATCTCCCTACTTTACAGGAATAAATAAAAAACCTCAGTACTTTAAAGTGATAGAGCTACATCTATACTAGTGCATTTATAAATGTGTATATTTGAAGCAATGCAATCTCTAACTGAAGACAGCTCCAGATAGGCAAGTCAAAAGGTCTGCAGGTTGTACTCTGTTAGTGGGCACTGCAAAACTGTAGTGGTAGGATGAACCCAACATTTATATTCCACTTGGACACATGTTAAAAAATCTGCAAGTCTATCAGCACACATTCAAAAGATTCTGAGGTCTAAATTCATGTAAAATTGTTATGCATTACAGATTAAGAGTATAAATTTAAAGAAGTAAAAGCTAAGATTATAGGAAATAAGATGTAAATAAAGAACCGGTATGTAACTGTCTCTTGTGAAAGAAAGTAGATTAGATCTATTACTCAGGAAGGTAAGTATGAAAGGAATACAATACACCAATAATAGGAGCAAAGAGAAGTTGAACAAAAAGGCAATGATGAAACAACATGAAGAATGTTACAACAAAATCAGGGCATCCTTATGACACTTTCAGTTTGATCTTCAGGCTCTTATGAACTCCAGTGGATGTTGGTATTAGATGAGAGAACAAACTCATAGAGCAAGCACTGGAACTGACCGTCTTCCACCGGCCCTGCCAGAGCTGTCTGCATTTTAAAAGATTGACTGAAGAGGAGGAAAGATTTAATGAAGTTTGTTATCACATCACCATTTCCAGTCAGAAGTCCTGGTCTTCCTTCCCACTGGGAATGGCATGCTAAGCACTTTGTGCTTTTATTGGAAACAAATCCACTGAGGAACACTCCATTTTAGGATTACAAGATCTAAAATAGTCTTTAATTGCCCTTCATGACTGATGGAGCTTTCTACTTTGATTTTCTGCAGAATTGTTCTGGGAACCAGAAAGGTGAAAGACTAGTGAGTTGATGTTGTACAGAGTTCATCAGTCTCACCAGCATATTGCTTTTCTGCTCAAGGATCCTTTTCTGTCAGCCTATATAGACACTGCATTATGTCTTAAGTTAGACAAGTTTTAAAACTTTCACAGACTTATGACACTGTTCTTAGTTGTGACACTGTTACATGCACCGAGACTTTTATTCAGGCTTATAGACTCTGCTTCTGCAGAAAGCCCAAGCATACATCCTAGTTTAACTTCAATTCATGTCACTAGACATGAGGAGGAAATGTCCATCAACAGACCCAGAAGTCTACAGGAAGACATGTTTCTTCATATGCATCCTCAGCCTGCATGGTTGGTAAACTATTCTCAACCAGTGTTGGAGAACCACAGCCATCATTGTGCAACTAAATATAAAACCATACGTCAGGTCATGAACTGCAATTCACTTTGGCAGGATTTTACTGCAACTCATGGATAAGACTCCTCGAAGAAGACCTCTCTAGAGGGGAACCTCATCGCTACACTGGAAATAAGTACAGATCTGTCTTAATTCTGACAGCTAAGCAGAGAGCAAGCTGCAATGGTGAGTTATGAAAAGCCCACTACAGCAAAGTTTTACAGAACTTGAAACATGTGACTCAAAATACTTCCAGTAAACAAAGTGAATTTTCACAGAGCAACATACCTTACAAATTAGCAGTAATGAAGGAAAGTTTCTAAGGAAAAGACTACAAAAGAAAACATGCATATCTGAAACTTTAAATGGCAGATAGACTCACTGACAGCTCTGAGTTCTAAAAATTTATCTTCACCCTTCCCCTGTTCTTCAGGATGCGGGAGTACCAGAAATATAAGACTCTGTTCACACCATGGCAAAAAAAGACTGAATAGGACCATGTCTGTGCTCTGTCAGACATGGACATATTAAAAGAACCACAAGAAAAGTTTGGAGAATTATTAGTGCCTTTGATATATTATCCCAAACTGACAGAAGTCTGAGCACATCAGGACTCCATTTCTCAAGCAATCCTAACAACAGGGAAAGAATTTGAAACTAGTTGGTGATGGCAATATTGAATAATAAAGCTGCAAGTCCTAGTCTCAGAGTAGGGCAATAACATGGCACACACACTATCAGTGACAGTGTTGAGTCAAATCAGTCACCAGAGATGAAGGACATAACACAGCCAATGTGGAGCACAGTGCCCCCAGCCTTTGAAGAATCAGACTCTACTGTCAACAGTTTTACAGGTCTATTTAGATAAGATTCACGATAACTCATATTTTATTCTTGTCTCATGTTGAGGACAATGATGGGCAGAGCTCTGCCTGCAGATCTCTATCCCTTCCTGTCTTAGTGATGGGAAACTACTGACTGCTCTCAGGAGAATTGTTAAGGATGGTCATAGTGTTTGCTAGACGTGTGAGATATGATCAACAGATCTCTTATTGCCTTGAATGATATCTCCTGCAGCCAGCATGTTTATTGAAAGCAGCATCAAACAAAGAGCCTGTGGCTGAAGGCTGCAAAGATACAGAGTATCTTGCGCAAATGGGTTTAGTGAATGTGAAATTCATGAAGAATGGGGGCGGCATGGGTTTTTTTTATACATAATGTGCATCTGTGTCATTTTGTCACTTTGTGAGTTACATCTTTTTTTTTTTCACATCTTCCATGAAAGTCATACTTGTCATCTCTGACATTTCTAGTTGTATTATCTTGTCCACTCATTTTTCTCAGTCCATGTACACCTATCTCTAGCTTCCTCATATCTCCTAATACTACATTATTTTTCTCATTCTTTTGTAGATTTTTCTTATATATTTTCAGGATAGACATCTGAAATACAGGCATTGCAGAATTTTACATCTTTCATGCTTTGCAATTTTCCTTTGACTCTTCAATCCTTTTTCCTGATTGTTTTCCTGCAGTCTGTGCCCTTTTCTTCGTTTCAGTTGTACTCAGTTGGAGATAAAAATAGGCACAAGGGACAGGAATCTCCTGCAGTGTCAATTATGAGTTTCTGTGCTCTTGTTGCATAGGAATCTGTGTGGCCTTGCTTAGTCTGTTCTAGCTTGCCACATGAGCAGCGCAGTGAGACTCAACAACAGTAGCCAGCCTATGCTGTGGACAGGTTCATGGCATTCTGCAGAGTAGCTCAATTTGTGTATTTCATCCTTTTCCATGATAACAGAGTTCACATCAACCTCACTTGTGCTTATTCAGGAAAATTCATCCACCTACACCAAGAATTATTCCTAGCAAAAAGGGAGAATTCAGTATTCAAGAGCCGAGGGTAAAACAAGGCAGGCAGAGAAGAGGGAGTCTGTCTCTTCCTTAGAAGATAACAGAACTAAAGTTTCAAATCATGGGAAGCATAAGCATTGCATTTGAAACTGCTGTCAAAATCCATGTATGAGCATTCGACAGCATTCAAAACTGACATTTCCCTCTTTGCAAGTGTCCTAAATAAAAGGTCAGGCAACTTCTGGTTTTTCCCTTCTGACAACATGATTTTGCAATAAGAGGGACAGAGTGCCTATGAAACTCATAACCTGATGTTAAAGTCCTCTTGAGCCATAAGAGACATAATTTTAAGTCCCCTTTGAAAAGCCTAGAGGCTTCTGAACAGCAGTGTCATGCGATAGTTAGCTATTGCTAACTATGCCTCTCAGAATAAATTAAGACTAACTCTTCATGCTTCTCAAAGGAATAGGCAGTATGTAGGCAGCTATTTATCTGGCTCTTTAAATGCTGTATAACAGTGGAGTTTAACAAGGGAATATAAACCTATTTTGCCAGAGCAGGTCACTCCCAAAGGTCTCAAGTCAGGCACCCAAAAATCACTTGAGCTATTCTGGATTCAGTGGATAGGCAGAGCTGAAAGTAGACAAGTTTTAGAGCAGCTTTAGTTAATTATGTCCCTACAGTGTTTGGAAAGGCTTTTATACTATGCAAAGCAGAAGTCTTTCTCTTTTGTGTTTATCATGGGTTTTTTCCATTTCAGCTTTCTTGATGGCTTGTTGTTGCACACATTTAGCTTGGTGTTCATCTAGTCACTTTATCACTGTATCCATTTTTAGCAGACCTTGATTTCTAGGTTTTTTAAAAGATCAAAGTCATCTGTTTCCACCAATTAAGGAATCGTTCCCTGACTGAGGCTTGAACATAATACAGTTTCCACAGACAGTTCTTTTAAGTCCATGTCATCATATGTAGAGTATCATAATTCTTTTTAAAATGTATTTTTAGTAGCTGTTGTCTTGCATCTCAGAGAAGACAAAATCCAAGAAGAAATGGCTGGGCTGCCATGTATACTGTTTTGTGAGATTCCCATTCCATGGTCATTGTGTACCAGAAATCACATGCAGTGCCCGTAGCTTCACACACAAGTACCTTCTCCTAATCTTTGTGATTCTGCTTTCCACACATTACTGCTCGATTTCTTCATTCCATCCAGAACAGAGTCTTGGCAGAGTTACCTCAGCTTTTTGTGTCCTGTTGCCAAGTGAAAGGGCTAAATAAGAAAAAGCACTGATTGTCAACAGGACTTATTTTTTCCTGTCAGAAAGCATCCAATAAAAGCTCAAAAGGAAGAATGAGCGATTTCTTACTCTACAGTAAATGCAAATCTTTAAGAGCATGTTGCCGTGCAGACCCCACAGTTTGCACTGGCTCCTCACTGGTATAAAGCCTCTCCTAGGTTTCTTGTTAAAGAAGAACAGAGTGTCTGATTGGGATGCTCCATCATTGATTAGCCCCACAGTAAAGGGTTATTTTCTACAGTCTGCAGTGGAATACACCTGAGGTTGTAGTTACTAAATACAGTAAACAAGAAGTAGCTCAGCTCAGCTTGATGGTGATTAGAACAAAAAGTATTAAAAATAGGAAGCAAGCAGTTGTCATACAGTAGAGACAGTAGATGATAGATACAGACATTTCTTTATCCAATCAAGAAAGCTGCAGCAAGGAAATGAGAAGGCAAGAATGCCTTGATCAGTCATAACCTTCTTACAAACATTTAGGGCAATCACTGTATACAAAAATAAACCAAGGATTGACCATGGTAATCCTTAATTTTTGCTATAGCAAACTTTGGACTCCTGTTTTGAATCAGCAAGAAAGCTGAAGACTTTGAGATATACTGCTGAGTCAGTCATGTGAATCTCCCGGTTTTATAAAGGCAGTGAAGTCCTATGTTCAGAACACTGAAGAGAAGTGGCTATTGCTGTTGGAAAGCCTCTTGCAAGTTTAGTCTAGTCACAGCAAACATAAAGGTAAAGAAGTAGTGGTAGGTCCTAAGAGCCAAAAAGGTCTTTCCAGGTGGAGTGCTGGGAGCAGTACGGAGTCAACTGTTGAGCACTTGACATGAGTGAGGGCTTGAGAAGGCTGTCAGAAACCCCACTGAAAAGTCACTAATATTTAGATATAAAATATTGACATTATGCCCACACATAAGGGACAGAAGTATACTCCAGAAGCATACAGTGCTCCACCAGCCTCTGTTTGACTAAGGTCTTGTGCACACATCAGAAAGACAAATGCCTACAGAATGATTCATGTCAGTTAAGTAGCCAATTTTTTCTACATAAGTAGCACTTACTCTTAAAACCTGCAGCGTACCTGCCTTACTTTATGCAGTAATATAAATCTTACCTTCATAGTAAGCTTTCAGTGAATGTCAACACTGTCATTACAATGGAGCACAAAGACAAAGATATTCTTAGTCCTATCCATTCATTCTGTGATTTGTGATCTATCTGAACAGTACAGGAACATGTTAGCTATGCTTTCCCACTGAATTGCATGTCCCTTTGGGGTAATCTCATTCACACGCCAATTCCCTACTACATACATCACTGTCCAACCTCACTTGTAGTGAGACTAGGTGTGATTGATCTGGACTCTGGGAATTCAGCTGGGATACTTGAGCGCATGAGCTGTGTGCTGGCCTGTGGCAAGAGGAGCTCAGTGCCAGGATACTGTAATTGGCAGAACTCAAGGAAGAATATATTGACATGAAGACATAAAGCTGATCAACATTCTTGTCTGCACAACAAAGAAATGCAAATTGAGGTCTTCAGGGATCCTGAATATATTTCAACAGTATAAAAGCTTAATAAATCAAGAGTAAATTAACTGTAGGTGAACTATTATTCAGCATTTCTCCAAAATGCTGTGTATGTTTTTTAGAATTTGTTTGCAGAAAGGTAAGGAGAAAGAATATTCCTCTCACACATGTAATTAACATCATTCTTGCAAAAATGTACTTAATTTGACACATTTCAATGCATGCTCGTAACTCTGTACCTAATAGCAAAATGCTTCAAGCCAGCTGTGAAAAAGAATGAGTTAATAATCTTGCTAAAAATGGTTTATTATGAAATTTTAGGACTAAAATACTTAGTTGGCAGGCAGGCACCATGTTTAAATCTTATTTTATGGAAGAAAGGTTTTCAGGTCCAAAAAAATAATTAGCCCCTGCTTAAAAAAAATTGAGGATCAAGAATGTTAGAAAAAAAATGAACAGAACAAATGATGCCACCCTGATAAATGGAACACTTCTGTTCAGCAACAGGAATGACAGGGGCAGCCTCTCTTCTGTGTTTTCCCAAAGCATGACAAGTAGAAACTGGGAGAGATCACTTATAAAGGTAAAAAGATGCGGATACTAGACCCATTCCTGTGGCCCAGTATCCTCATTCCAACAAGTACAATTAGGGGGTGCTTAGGAAAGGAATATAGAACAAGTATGAAATTATTTTTTACTAGGTATAGCACCATCCAAGCCCCTGACAATCAGTAGTTTAGAGATTTTTTTATGCTAGAATTTTCATATTTAGTATCTAGGACTATTTTTTAAGCTTTTATTTGAATTTGCTCATGCTTTTGACATTCCTGATATACTATGTCAGTGGATTCCAAAGCTAAACCCTTGCACTGTTTGAAAAAAGATCCTTTTTTTGTTTGTCGCTACAACATAATAATCTTATGATTGCTTCCTCATTCTCCATATTGTTCCTTATTCTATTGACCTATATCATATCCATCTTTTTCCCACTGAAGCTTACCAGTCTATTTCATCTTGCCTCATGAGGGAGTTGTTCTTCACCCCTGACCAGCCTCATTGGCCTCCTCTGAACCATTTTTCAATCTATCATATACATTTGAAGGTGGAAGCACCAGAACAATCTGCAGTTCTCAAGATATTGCACTCCTAAATGACATAATGATGGCTTCTCCTTTATTCTCTATTCTTTCCTAACAGTTAATATTCTGTTTGCTTTTTGACTGGGCTGACATTTTCAGTAAGCTAACGACAAGGACTATGAGATCTCTCTCTTCAGGGCTAATGGTTAATTTAGGGTGATTATATATCTAATTTTGCACATGTACTGTACTTAGCACTTAGCACCACTGCATTTCACCTGCTTCTTTAACACACAATGTTGTGTTATCTTTTTACAGCTTTTAACTTTAAGTTTATATTTGACAATCCTGCATGGTATCGTGTTTCCTGCAAATCTTATCACCCCAGTCTTTAACCTCTTCACCATGCCATTTACAAATATGCTGAACAAGATAATCACTATGGTAAGGTCTTTTGATTGTGAAAATCGACCACTTATTTAAAGCATTTATTTTCCTAGCATTTAATCTCTTACCTAGAAGACCCTATTCTTTCTCATCCCACAGCAGAGCCTTTACTGAAGGCTTTACTGTTAAAAGCTTTCTGAAAATGTCAGTACTCTAACCAGATCACATTTATCTGTATAGACATTGAGAGCTCCAGTGGCCTGCAATAGATCTATGAGGAATGGCTTCCTTCTACAGTAGCCACACTGACCCTTCCCCACTATATCATCATTATCCATGTGCCAACTAACCCTCACCATCCTTATTGCTTCCTTCCGTCTGCTCAATTGAACATGAGACTTGCTTGGTTACTTTCCAGGACTGTTCTTAAGGACTAGTGTCACACTTGCCACTTCTCATTCATCTGCTATTCAGCAATTTACTGATTTAGGCAGTAGATTACATCCTGTAGCTACTAGTTCAGCAGTATATATCCGAATTCCTTTAGAGTTGAGGATGAAAGCCATCTACATCTGGTGTCTACCCACTATCCATTCCAGTTTGATACAGTCTTTACCTCTGACCCTGCCATTGGAGTCAGTTCCTCAGACTCACTCCTGTGGTGAGCAGATCCGCTGCAGTTTTGCTGCCCTCCTTTTTAACAAACATTGATGCAAAGAATACCTCTCATTATTTTCTGGTTGCACCTAAACTATCTTTTGAGATCTTGGTCCTCTGACAGGCTCTGCACCTCTGGTATGTTTGAAAGTATATTCTTAGCTCTTACATTTTAGCATTTTTCCTCCTCAAAATCTTTTTGTGGTTTTATTCTTGTCAGAGTTTATGTTATTTTCTGTTTTGATGCAACTTTGGATGAAGCAGTCTCCATGCTCAGGCTTGTCCTATGTAGGATCTATAAAATCGGCTTGTCAATCTTGAATTTGCTTTGGTTTTGCCTAATGGGAACTGCCTGAGACCAGAAAATTTTCTTTTTCCTTTTTAACAGTCTCTACTGGTTCCCATCCATGATTGCAGTGGTGAAGTACATGCTATAAATATTACATCATGCTACACTGAGTCATCCTATCTCTATTGAAAAAAAAAATGTAATGGTATATCAATTAACTCCAGCAGGTTAATGAATTTTCCTTTCATCTTTGACACCTTTAATTCACATGTACATGAATTACTTTGCAGCAGTGTTGCAGAAGGCATCAAGTCTGCTGTAGTACCAGAAGTCCACTTTGCTGTCTTGGTAGCAAGCTCCATTTCTCTCTCCTGCACTCCATTCTCTGCAGACACTTCGTTGTGCACATTTTCCTCTTTCCAAGCTATCTTTCTGTAATAGCACTTCTAATGCTTCTCCCTCTCAGGAAAAGGTGAAAAAGTGAAAAGAAAAAAAAGCTATGGCACCTGCTGCGGAGTGGTGTGAAAGCAATTTCTTGCTCTGCACCAGCTCAGTCCATGTCCTGTGGGCTCTCTCTTCTCCATAGCATGCCCTGCTTTTGGGCAGGAGGCAAGAGCGGCTCTTTGCAGGAACAAAGGGCCCGGCATTTCCAGGGGTAAGAAGCCACAGCTGCTTAAACAGCTGATTGGCCACAGAAAAAAATAATTTGTCACTTTAAACCTTCATGAGTGGTTGCTTCAACAGTGGCATGGGACACATCAGTGTAATTCCTCCAAAGAGAAATGCCATGTCTCTTACTAAGACACCCAACCTCACATACTTAAAATAGCCTGGAGGGAGTCCAAGACCAGAAATACCCCATAGCTTTGCTCAGGCTACACATTACACTGGGGATTTCCAGGCAGTACTGATTCTCTACTGTGAGGAAATGTGCACAGCAGATATCTAGCCTGTGCCTAACTCCACGCAATAATATTAGGGCTTGACAGTACTTGGAACTTCACCAAAATATTCTGGAGTCTCCAAGTACAGACAATCTCTCAGCTTTTTGGACTCATTAACAATAACAACAACAATAATATGCAAAAAAATGTTTCCGTTATAAAAATAGAATGCCTATATAAAAGGAATTAAATGTAATTAGTCTCTTTCCTGAGGTTTAATTATAAAATGCATTAATAAAATGACAGATAGCAATGCCCTCTGCACAAATCATTTGAGGCTTCTTTTATCATTAGATTTCCTCATTTAACATAGAATGAAAATGTGCATACACAATTAATTTCATTTCGTGCAACCAGGAACTATACACCTGCTTAGAGACTGTTCCTTACTCTCTGACAGAGGCAAATGTACACAAGGCTATCATCAGTAGTTTAAAAGTACATTTGAGCAAGGAAAAACTTCTTTAATACATTAAAGCTATATGCTTTTCCTTCTGATTTAGCCAGCTTCTGAAATTCTGTTTGTATGTAGGGTTGGCTTTTTTTAACAAGACAGGTAATAATTACTGTATAATAT
Organism: Antrostomus carolinensis; assembly: GCF_000700745.2. Taxonomy (NCBI): domain Eukaryota; kingdom Metazoa; phylum Chordata; class Aves; order Caprimulgiformes; family Caprimulgidae; genus Antrostomus; species Antrostomus carolinensis. The sequence continues at coordinate 20,599 of NW_010290326.1, read as the reverse complement.
GGCCAGAACAAAGACTCCGCAGATAAACTCACATGTACTAGAGGCACTTTATTCTAAGGATTAGGAGAAGCTTTACAATTTTTTTTCTAATTAACCTATCAATAGTGATGTCACTTAAACATTCCTTAGGAATATTATCATCTCATTATTGCCAGAATACATGCTGCCCAATTTTATAGCTCAGTTGTTCTTACGCATGGATGGAGTGTCTGAATTAACTTGAAACAGATTTTTTTTTTAAGAGATGTTTCCCATAAACACAAACTACTTTTGTAATTACATTAAATCATTAATATTCAAATTTTAAAACATTAACAGGGGGTGGGGGAGGAGCATTCAGTGTTTACTTTGTGCTTGCACATTGGAACAATATAAAATAAGATTCTCTTTATCAAATGACATCAGGTCAGGAGGAGAACCAGGGGGTTTGGGTAGGCATTTATCTTAAACAGCATGGAAATTCAGCAACGGCCATGTTCTGTAGGAAGAAAGAAACACAATGTGAAATCAATGTGTGTAAAATTGCCAGATTCATAGCTGCAAAGAGTGCGTTTTTTCTGAATAAATGCGGCTCCAGCAGCAGCCATGCAAGCTTCCCAGGCTGGCTTGCCAACTCACTTCAACTTTAAGCTGGTGGGATTGTCTGGAGGGTGCAGAGATTGATCACTCTGACTTTGTAGTCTTTGCTGAAGACTGCCAGGAAGGTTATAAATCACTGTTGATGCCAGTTCGAGGGGTGTACCGCGATGCAGGGCCTGCCAGCTGGGAGCAGAAGAGGGTCCATCGGTTGGTTTTGCATGACTGGCCACGAAGTGGCTGCCAGCCGTGCAAAGGGTTGCATTCACTGCAGCTCCATGCACGGATCCTGTGTAATTGCACCTTCAAACTAAACTTTATTCTGAAGAGCCAAAGGCAGTGTATGGCTTTGTGAGATTAAAATACTGGATTTCGAGGGCCACGCTCTCAAATGTTTTCCCTGCTATTTGTGGATTCAAAACTTAGTGATTAGGATGCATGAATCTTCTCAGGCTGTTGTGCAAAATCTGTGCCTGAATGGCATGGGAGCTGAAGGTTTTATTTGAGGGATGGCTAAATCTCAAGATTTGGGGAATTGTTTTTTTGGTTAATTTCTTGACAAAAATGAAATCCATAAAGTGTAAAGTGACAGAGGACCAAAATGCCATGCAAGACAATAAAGTTGCTACATTGAAGTTTATCTTTTAAAATATTCTGGTGTTTCATTTGAAAAGCTTTATATCTCTACAGAAGTCAGCTTGCTGAAATGCCTCTTAAAAATAAAGGTCTGATATTCAAATCTGTCACTTTCCATGAAAGGAAGGTAATGCCACAGGGTCATACCCATTAAAAGATTTAGACACTCAAAGCTTGATGCTGCAACAGCTGTTAGGTGGCTGGTGTCTCACTAGATGCAGAGGGAAGATTAAATATGTCAGAATAATATCCAAGCAGCCTGCAAGGAAAGTATAAAAAGTAACTCAAAAAGGTAACATGAATTTATTTAAAGAAATATGAAGAACAGGAAAAAAAGAGGTCCATTGCTTACTGGGAATGAGGAGAAGACTGAAATATTCAGTTCTTTCTTTGTATCAGTTTTCACTGAGATGTTCTGAAGGACCATAAACTTACATCAACTTCCACAAAAAGAAATTAATATAAATTAGAATAAGGAGAAAACTGCTTAAAGAATACTTAGATTCAAGTGAACTGAACGTCCTAGTGTTCGTGTATGCCCAAGAACTAAGAGAAGGTAATTTCTAGACTATTATTAATTATGTCCAAAAAGTCATGGAGGACAAGAAAGTTAGTAGGAGACTAGAGAAAGGAAAACATATACTCTATTTTTAATGTCAAATAATGCAGAAAAGTTTCTTTAACTTTCATTCTCAAAAATAATCTGTGACCAGTTATCAAAAAGTTGAAAATGTGCACCAACATGTAAATTGTGAAAAGTAAATATTTTCATATCAGTCTACTTTTCATTTCTTATTTCTAATTTTTTTTTTTTTTTTTTTGAAAAAGGGGAAGGAGAATATATGAGGCATCTTCTTTTCGCCTTTCAACACCACCCTGTATGAAATTCACAGAAAAAGGATGGGGAAATAGACTCCAGGTGGAATCACTGTAATGTGATTACTGAAAATAATCCCTCTCAAAGGCTACTCTGAATTGTTTGCTCCTGAATAGTAATTACAAGTGTGTTTCTGAGGAGTCTAGGATGAAACCAGCTCGATCCGATAATTTCATTAGTAATAGGAGACCTATTGATAAATAATAAAATAAAATTTGCTGATGCCAAGATGTCACTATTCACAGAATCACAGAATGTTAGAGATTTCACAGAGAGTTTAACAGGACTTTGAGGAACTGACTTAGATTTCAAAAATTAAAATTTCATACTAAAGCAGTCAATCTGATAAAATTCACTGAGATGCACTGTGCTCGGTGTAAGGCAGAAAAATCAGATGCACAATGTAAAATGGGAAATAACTGTCTAGACAATACTGCTGGGGATAATATTGGAATCCAAGCTAACTATGAGTTGAAGTCTGGTTAGATTTCAAAAAGACAAAGGTCTCATTCTGGGTACATTATTAATAAGTGTTTCTCCCACATGTGAAGAATGTTATCATTTTTATCTCTTCTACCTACCCCCTACCTTAGTAATATTTCCAGTCTGGAGACTGTGAACAGACTTAGAAAGATCCAGGAGAGAAGTACAGAAAATGTAATATGTGGTATAAAACCACAAGAATCAACTTTTGATCCTGAAAAGAGAGTAGTGAGGACTCCATATAACATGCACTGGGTTCTTTTCGGACCTGTTTCTATGCTTACCATTACCTCTGGCCTCACCTTGGTACATCTTCAATATGTGGGTATAGCTAAGCTCCTCTTAAGCAATCACTGGATTTAAAAAAGACAGAAATAGCCCCACAATATCTAAAAATCTATTCCACAATAGAAAAGATAAGAAAGCCAGCACATCTGAATGCCTGGACAGAGAGCAAGCATACAGCATGGTTTCCTCCCATATCAGACATAAGAGAATCCACATCGCCGAGGAGAAGGGAAGGTTATGTTTAGCTGGAGAAAAAATAAGAATAGGAATTTGTACCTTAGGAACCACTCCTCAGTCAAGGTTTTCTCTTGCATGAATTCCCAGATATGAGTGTAAAGTCTAATTGAAGCTTTTCTCAGGGTAAGAGTGTTGGCAACATTTCTCTTCCTTGTTGCTCTTCTTATCTAATCAGAGCTGGGCTTGTGCTGCATAGGCAGTGTAATTCAGTTGTACATCAGTCAGCCACAAGATACAAATGGATGGAATACAATTAACCCACTGCTCCTGCACCTATTCATTTTACCTCTGGTCTCACACTTTCTGATGTAAATTTCAGAGCACCCAATTTTTGCAAACTTGTTTCTCTCCCCTCCTTTGGTCACATAACCAAGATGCTGGCCTTTTTTAAGCTTTCCCAGGTTATTTGCACATAAGATTTTGTAATAAAAGAGGGAACTATCAAATCAACTATATGCTGCCTACAGAGAAAAAAAAATATTTTAATCCACTGAAATATAGAAAAGGTTACAGTAATACAAGATAGTTCCTGTATATTGACCAATGAGAACAGAAGAAAGGCAAACAGCAAGGGAAAAATGTGACATTATCTTAACCTTTTTACATATTAAACTATATTAAAATCTCTTTCTGTCGTTCTGCTCTGAAGTGCAGAGGATTTTATTTGAAGGACTGTGTGTGCTCTGCACAGCTTTCATCAGTACTCATTTTAAAGGCTATTTATCAAGGAGTGTTAAAAACACCTCCTTCATTTGATCTAATCTGGCACTTCTCTCAAAACATGCTAACAAGATCATTTTAAATACCTTCTGCAAAAACAGAGTCTATCCAGGCAACATGACACAAAAAAGAGCTGTCTTTATGCCTTTTTGGAAAATCTGAGTTTACTTTTATAGGATTTCTACCAGGGTTTAATTGTTTCATGACATTTAGAAACAAGTTTTCCCAACTGGTTGAATTTTGTCTGTATTTGGCCTGACTAGTATCTTACAAATCCATCTTCTGTTTGTTACAGAAGTGGTAAGAGAGATTTTCCATTTTTGCTCTGTGTGTGCAGCAACTACATCCTACCAACCACTCCAAAAGTCAGGGTGATGCAAACAGGCCTGCATGGCCAAACCTGGGGGAGATCTCTCCATAGTCCAAAAACCACCTGCACTGTGTGTCACTGTGGCGTGGAGGTCATCAGAAATGTCTAAAAATGCATACTGTACAGTACACAACCAAGTGCATTCTTCCTAGCAGAGAAAATCCACTGAGGAAGAAATTTGCACCGCAAAATTAAAGCCTTTTTGCAAAAAATAATCCTGATTTTTTTTCCCATACTGCTTAGTCTCCAACATTTAAAACATGTGATAGCAAGGCTGACAGGTTTTATTTGGATCAATGGCTTTTTAGTTAAGTAAAGTATTGGCACAGATTGCATACAGGATCCTAGGAGAGTTCTTAAAACAGGCTGCAACTCCTATTGACAAAGTCTGAATTCCTTTTGAGAAACACTACCATAGTGCTTTTAGAAACATTCTTTCTATCTCTGAACAAAAGTATGGACTAGATAACTTCTTGACATCCCTTCCAGTTTCCTTTGATGCTAGGAGTCTTGTTGACATTTTGTATTATGCACATTTACTTGGTAAATACTATATTTCAAACTCAGGAAGGAAGGAAAGCCTCTGAAGGATTACACTTTTAGTTGACAGAAATACAATAGCAGCAAAGGAAACATACAAAACAAAAAACATTTCAATGTCCAAGGCCAGCAAAGAGCTGGTTTTGTCAAGACAGACTTATAAGAGGAAAAGGAAGTGCCCGTCATCTTGAAATCTGTATAGTCTCCTTAAAACCCTCTCTAGGATGTGTGCAGCAGTGTTGTTTTAGTGCAGCAGATACATACGGTGAGGAAGGTGTAGATGCAGACCGAGGCAGGTCTGTTCCTGCCGAGCAGATGTGCTCTGGCACTGATAAATGAGTTTGCTGAACTCACTCAATGGAGACTCTAACGCACCCCTCTTGGCCACCCATCATCTGGACCCACACCTCTGCCAGCGCCAGGAGACCAGCCCTCCCTCTGGGCTTCACCTGGGTCACCCCTCCCGTGGGCTGGGAGGCTTCTGCAACACAGCTGCAAAACATGAGCTCCAAAGGCTGTGGTGCTGCTGATACATGGCTCACACATCGCCTCACTGTGTTGCTCAGTTAACTGTCTCACAAAATAAGTGGGTGGCTCTGGTATTGCAGCACCAAACAAGCTGTACAGCTGCTGCTTACTATGTGTGCTGTCTGCCATGCCGACCAGGCACAATGGAAAGCAATCGCTCCTCTATTCATTTAGAAGGTTTCCAGCGTTGAAAGACAGCTCTTCTCATGGAGAGAAGAGCAGAACCAAAACATCCCACTGGGAGGCAAAGCTGGCAGGGAGATTGGGGTGGGTGGGTGACACAGACCTCAGTGCCTCATTTTACAGCTGTAGAAACAGAGGTAGAACAATAATAATGAAGCTAACTGACTGGAAAGCCCGCCAGAAGATGATTTGCAGAAATCTGTAATCAGAGTCCTGGAGTCTGCCACTCTAACTAGACGGCTCAGCCAGGGCCTGTGCTTACTCCAAGCAAAAACCTTCTGTGGATAAATAGTTCAAAGCATGCTCTTCTAAGAACTCCAGCAAATCTGTGTGATCTGTGCCACGGACACTAACTTTCCATTGTTTAATAGCTTGCTTCATAACAACTCAATTTGGTGTGAAACTTGGCTACCAAGATTTGGATGATGGATCTTTGTATTTGTTCTTTGAACCTCTCTTTTATCTGTGAAAAGAGCAAGTTAAGTGAAGCAAAGGTCTTCTTGGGCCTGTACAACTCTACAGTTGAAGTGTAGCACAGATAATGTTTCCAGTGATTCCGACATATCAAGCAATTAAAAAAAAAAAAAATTACATGTAGAAGACATGAGGCAAGTTACAAATGCATTACGCTGTTTTCGACAGAAGACGAGCAGCATTTGATATACCACATTCAGAATCCACTTTGGAGGTTATTTAATCTGCCAGTAATATCCCTCAGACAGACAGGAACAAATTTACCTTGATGTGTCTGTCTGTCATTCAAGTAACCTGTGATCCATTGAATATGTCTCTTTCTGAAACGTTGATTTTGCTGCAATTCTGTCTGACTCAATATTCTTCTTACCTGACAGGTAGGAGATCAAATAATTGAAATCAATGGAGAAAGCACAAGGGACATGACACATGCCAGAGCAATAGAGCTAATCAAGTCTGGTGGCAGGAGAGTGCGACTGTTGTTGAAACGTGGAACAGGCCAGGTCCCAGAATATGGTGGGTTTTCATCTTTCCATTTTTCTATGTGCATGAACCTTTATAAATTATTTATGTTGCTTTTGAGTTAAGTAGCAATTGCAGATATTTGTATGTTGTAATGTCCTGGGGCACATTAAGTATGGGCTTAAGTGCTTACCTGAGTACAGGTGATCTTATTCATATGCTTAAGTGTTTCCTTGGCTCAAGACCATATATGTGTGTACATCACTGTCTGCTGCCCCCCTGACCCAGGCAATGGCTTATAAGATATGCATTGGAAGAAGCACTTTGAGCTTTTTAAGGGACATCTCTGAGTGTGCTGGGAGTTGCTGATTTTCCCATAAACTGTTCTTTTCTTCCTCTATTGGTACTTCTCTGCACATTTTGAATCGCAGCAGATGATCTTTTTGCCATGCAATTCAGTCATTCGGGTTTGAACTCAAAGCATTACCAAGAATGTACTTCTTTCTTTGACAACCTCATCCATTATATTATTTCTGACAATATTCCACGGATGATCAAGTAGAAGCTAAATCTGAATTTAAAAAAAGGAGACTTTGCTCATTGTGGTGAGAAAGCAGGATCCATTCTTCTCATGTTTTGTTTCAGGGGGACTTTGGGGACTTTTTGGAGTATTTCAAAACGTGTGAGTCATTTAGACAATATAGAAACCTTGTTTCACTGCTGAAATGACAAGAAGTAAAAATAAATTACCCAAAGGTAATTCAAAGACAAAAAAGCTCTTTTTTTTTAAATTGAAGTCAGGGCTTACTCTAAAGAGCAGTATGACAATGACATATATTTACATAAGTTCTATGATGTGCACAACTGGGCCTGAAATCTCACAGGAAAAGGTTTTTTTAGCAAAAATTATTTGACTTCATTATACAGGAAGGTCCAAAATTCTATTAAACTTTTATAATGTTATTTTTGAAGTGCCACCATTGTTTCCCATTAGAATTGCAGTAGCATATGAAAATTCAAAGTAATACTTAGGCTCAAGTGTAGGTTCAGGTCAGTGTTTTTTACCAACATAAATTCATTACCTCTGTTGGAGACATTAAAGTCAGTTCCACTGAAAGTCATCACTTTACCAGCTGTCAGTATACATGGCAATTTCACCATTTTCTTCTCTAAACTAGAGCCAACTCTGAATGAGGCAGTACTTGGGATAGTGCTTGGTGCATTTTTTTTCCAGCTTTCAAGAGCTTCTGATAAGGACAGCAAGGATGGGCCACAGCCCACTCACCTGGCAATAAATTTAGTGAGTTATACTTTTGGTGAGTAGCAACAAAGCCAAAATGGCTTTCAGGGATTATGATAAATTGGTACTAAAACATTTAATATTAATTTTAACCACAGTATAATCCTTTCAGGGAGAGCTCCAACAAATATTCAGATCACCTCCAAAAACTCTTTTGTAGGGAGAGGTACCTCAATTTCAATGAAAGAACAAATGTTCATGACTGATAGAGTGGTAGTAATCCTTCTCAAATAGCAGAACCCTGTGCTGGCAGTTCTCTGGTTCCTCAGAAAACAATTTAATCTAAGGGGGCGGGGAGGGCCACAAGAGGCTGCTACAAACAAAGAATCAATTACAGTTCAGATCCATTACAAATCTGACTTTCTTAAGATCCCACTTCTGGATGGCACTTTAACCTAGGCTTACAGGAGATCCAAAATAAATTTCTATATTTATATAATCTTATAAATCTGTACTTTATTCCAGAATCATATGAAAATTTAAATAGATGTAAAAAAAGTTCAGTGTAAACAACATGGTTTGGGGAAAACAAATCCCCTGAAAGGTGTATATGTGCACAATCCTTCCCTTCCCCAGAAGAACACGAGCAGGAAATACAGATAAACCACTACAAATCCAGGCATAGTTTATAGTGCTAGCAGAAAGAAACAAAACAATTTCACAGGACTGGTTAAAGCCATGTTTACCATTTGGAAAATCATTTGGAATGCTTAGCATTACTTGTGTAAAAATGCAGCTTTCTGTGATATAACAGTTGCTACAAAGAAGTATTGTTTAATCAGGTCATTTTCCTAGCTGTATCCCCAGCATACAGCTCTGTATGGGAGGAGAACTTTCGTAGCTGTGCTTGAAAGCCATGTCCTACTGCATCAAAAAATTAGTAAAGGTATTCAAGAATTACTCTGTAATGTACACACAACCTACAGAAGGCATCGCAGCAAAGGATAACATCAGCATGTCTGCAGTTCTTAATATGTGCATTACTCAGGCAAAGAAATATTAGTGCTGTAACCTGTCTGCAGGTGGAATGGAAGCAAAATAAGAAGATGCCTGTTGAAATTAACGAAGTTATTGAAATCCTCCCCAGGTGCAGGGGGAGATATGAGAAACGTGCAATGAGAAATACTCTAAGAACAAACAGAACGTGCACACAAAAATCAACAGCAGCCTGATTAGGAAGTTAAAAACAGAACTTAAAAAACAGAAATTACTAAAACCAAAGGGCATGTCTCGAGAAGGCCAGAATCTCAAGGGTAAGTCATTGTGCTGCAAAGGACGTCTGTCAGAATATTAATGACAGAGACCCCCAGAAAAGACTGTCCTGTCCAAGTAATAGAAAAATGAACAGAGAAGATTGTAACAGCAAGCTCAAGGACAAAGTGGTCCTGAGGACAGCAGACAAACTAGTCAATATTTAGTAGTTCCCTCCTTCCCACCAGAATTGCATGGCTGAGATGTAACAAGAATAATTGGAGGGTTTTTTACTGAAATAATCAGTGGGGTTTTGGGGGGGTTTTTAGCAAGTACATTTCAGAAATATTTCTTATTCTCATCAGGGTCCAGCTCTGGAGGCCATCAGTGGGAAATAAGACTTAGTTGAGTATAAAAAATGCAAAGCTGGAGGACTGAGCTGGTAGCTGGATTGCAACAGTGGTGTACAGCAGAAGCCTAGGGAGAAAAAAAAAAATCAGAGCAAGTGTACCAGGGTCCTTTCCTGGATATTCTCTCTCAGTCTCTGACAAACGAAATGGTCAGGGGCTTCCCAAGTCAACTGTGGTTACACTATGTTTAAAGACCTTTCCAACAGCAGTGGCATTCAGACTCACGGAATTAAAAAGAAGGAAGCTTACCTAGAGCAACCTAAACCAACCAGCCAAAACCCATCACATTATTGTCTATCAGTCTTCAACTTTTTGATTTTCCTTGTGCAATATAATCAGTGCTTTTTAAGTTCCAGAGCCATGTTTCTGTTAGTACAAAAAATATGGTGGTATATATTTAAGTGCAAGAAATATCAGCATTTGAATCATTATGTGATTTACTGTGACATCAGTAAAAGCAGTTTTAAGGAAAAATCATCCATGGTAAGAAAGTGATCTGTGAAAGAAAAGAATGTGTATTCAAAAGAAGAAAGCACTCACTGAGGAAACAAAGAACAAGCTCCTGGGAGGATGAAAATCTCCTGAATGAGTTACGTCAGTTTATGCTGCATTGAAATCTGTCCCTACAAGTACATCTCAGAAAATTCTGACTGAGCTGAAGCACTACTCAAACCTAGGGGAAGAAATAAATTGTGTTGCAAATGCATCATTTACCTCAACTCCAGCTGCTGATTTTGCTTGAAAACATATGCCAAAGATCCCAGAGCACTTTAGAGGGAGAAATCCCCTTGTAGTGCACACAGTACCATCAGAATATATGGCAAAGAGCACAGATATGATTAATGCTCAGAAACAGTAGCTGATTTCACAGCAGGGTGCAACAAAAGAAGCCTAGAAAACAGATGTTTTCTCACCTCAGAACATGTTTGCTAAGGATAAGGATAGCCAGAGGAACTGTGCTTCCACTGAAGGTGAATTATCACAGATCATCCAAACCCAAAGAACATCAGCATCATGTTTCATAGAAAATGGTCTGCCAGCCATGTTCTCCAAAGAACAAGGTCATAGTAGGAAATCATATTACTGTGCAAGAAAGACTAGAAGTACTGCTGGGAATCCTGATCCTGAAACGTACTTAATGCCTGGCGAGTCCGGCTGGAGGGAGTATGAGGTTTCATACATACCACAGGACACAAACCTCAGTCATCACTGTAGCACTGAGCACTTCTCAGACCAGCATTAAATATAATTTGAATAAAACGACAGACCAAGGTTTTTCTTGCAATGGCTGCCTAATTCCCTG
>NW_010290326.1:0-9994 GCF_000700745.2 Antrostomus carolinensis | reverse complement strand
AGCAGGAGCTACTGGGTGCGAAGCACTTCTAAAAATCTGTCTGTTCACACTGTGGCAGCCTAATTACAGATGCTCATATTTTTCAGGCCTTAGCCATAGTTGTATAAGCATCATCAGAAGGAAGTCTACCTTGTGCAGCCAAGCATTGGGATGAAAGGGCATCCCTAAAGGCAAAACGTGAGAAAACTTTTCACAAAATCCCAAAATAGTAGTATTAAAGATCAAGTAAAACTAACAAATCACAGCCTCTGCATCCAGCAATGAGTTCTGCAAGAGGCAAGTTAATTCTAATGATGGATCAGCCCCAGGAAGCTACAGCTTTCTCTGAGAACAGCCACTGTTTTCTCTGAATATCTATGGAAGAAAGTCCCTAGGAAAGTCTGGAATGTTTCACCCTCAGTCCCAGTAGTCCTGGCAGCTTGCTTCTTCTGGCTTACTGCTCATAACATTTCCTGACTGGAGCTTTCTTTACTCAAAGCTATATTAAAATATCAGTTCCTAGAAATATCTGAAAGCAAGGAATCTTATACCAAAATGCAAACAAGGCGGAAAGGTGGAAGAGGCTGAGGCACAATTAACTCTTGTGGGTGGACTCCATCCCTCTGGCAAGGCACAACCTCCTTCCCCACATGCTTTCTGTCTGGCACTGCAGAGGAAGCAGAAACACTGAATTTCACCCATGAGGGACTTGTAGAAGAAAGCTTCTTCATTTCCCTTTCCACTTTCACAGCAGGACTTCAAAATCATACTTTCTATCAAGCTTGGTTGTTTTTTTGCTTAGTTTTAAATTGCTTCAGAAGTCCTACAGAAAATTTTAAGTTTTAGAGACTCCAACCCATTTACATTTAGATTTTGGAAAATATTTCCATGCCCTGTCTTGGAAATCGGGATCTGGCCGTGAGCGTGCTGGGTCAGGGTGTGGCACTAACGTGCACAGAGTGTCAACAACCAGAATCAATGAAGTTTGGTGAACAAGGAATCTGTGTCTCAAGGCTGGTTGGCACTTGATGGATGTATACAACAGTGGTTCTTTCCCTCCCTCTTCCTCTTTGTTTGACTTTGTTAAAATACGTGTCCTGGGGTTACATTGAGCATTTTTGTAATCTCTGTTGTTTCACACGATGCTAAATTATGTACAAAACTTACCCCGTGGCTTCATGACATTCAGGTGATTTTACAGAACTAGAGGTTAGGTGCATTTTTAGCTGTTTAACAGAAGAGTTCTGTATGAAAACTGTAAAGTTTCAGTTTATGCAAAAACATTGCTGGGTAACGGATATAAGGTTGAAAGTATTTAGCAGTAAGCCATTTTTGAAGGGCCTTCAAGAAACTCTCAGCTCATGTGTCAGCACGACCCCAACAAAACAAAACAAAAATGTCAGAGTTGATACCAATATAAGGATTTTTCATACAAATAAATTGGCACAGATGTGAAATACATTAAACCCTTTATTTTTTAATTGTTATGACTCCTTCAAAAAGCACCTCAAGATGTACTCTACAGCCAGGTGAATCTATGTCCTGAATATATATGTACAGTAGTTTTAGTCATCCACTAATATTTAGACTTACAGCATGCTTATTTGTCTCGGCTTTACAGAAATACTTCTTTCCTGATAGATATAAGCTTTTTACTCAGTTATTCTAAACTTACTAAGAATTCTCTGCTCTAACAATAGTACGATATCTGTATGTCACTGGATCTGTTAATTCTAATGATTGGTCCTAGGCTGTTCCTCCCCTTCCTTTAGGAATGGTACCTTCCAGTCTCTCCATGTGCATGAAAAGTGACAAGCATGGGTCCCCATATTTCTACTTATTGGGCCACCCTAAAGACACGGTTTGTAAACTCTGCATGTATATTATCTTTCTCTAATACACTTTTGTTTCTCACAACTGTTAATAGAGTCTTTTCCAACTTTTTCTTATATGCTGGCTCACTTAGTAGTTTCTACAGTATTTGTCTTTTCTTTCATAACTGATTATCTTAGATATCAAAGCAGCTATGCATTTTACAAATGTCTTTTAATATCCTAGTAACTGGTTCTTCACGTTACACTGCTGCTAGAGCAAGAAACACAGCCATAGTTCTGCTATATATCCACTTTTGCTCGTGACAAAAATGTATCCTCTGAATATGACTTTTCAGGTAGAAAATCTTAAACTTTTGGGAACAAAAGCCAACATTTTCTTCTTCTTTATGGTAATTAGCTTGCAAAAATATTAGTAATGTGAAGGTGGAAGTTAGATGCTGACCTCAAACAACATTTATATGCAGCTTCTTGAAGAAATAGTTAATGTAAAATTGAAGACTTTTTTGGAACATGCTCTAAGCTAATACTTATTTTTTTAAACCCAGTGGCTATGCTGTATTTATACATAGCACTTTGCACTTGATTTCAAGCTATTTTCTTCATAAATGAGATCCGACTGCACAGATTATTCAGATACATCAAATTTGTAATACCGAGTCATGGCCTAGAAATGATACCTGGAAAGCAAAGGAGAAGAAAAATTTATTTTTCCTATTTTTTATTGATTGCTGTCATAAGAGAAAACACAGAAGTGTTCAGATGCATTCAGTCTCTCTGCTGTAGACTTTGCACAATGTAGTATATTTGCTAAAATTATAAGGCCGGTTTCACACTATTGAAGTAGACAGATTGGAAATAGAAAGGGAGTTATACCCAAAGGTATCATCCTAGCATTTTAGCTTCGAGCAGCTCCTCCAGTGTGACGCCCACAGAATTCCTGTCCCCAGCATCCAGGCACTAAGCTATGCTTAAGGTATCAGTCTTGTACATGCAAATCCAGGAAATCTATTCAATTACATTATTTCCAGTTACAGCTTATTTCCAATTTGTGTCTGTAAATAAGAATTTTTTGAACATACACATGTCACTATACTTTGCTAGTGCAGAACTGGACACATCTAGAGGCCATTAGAAAATTGCACCCATGCTGTTCAAGTGTGTATGTCACCATCAGAGACCTCCTAGCAAGAAAGAAGTTTCTGCACAGTGTAGAAATCTCAATTGCACCATTCCTTACAGTCATTCTCACCTTACTTCTGCTTTAGTCTCCTTGGAACTTCACTAAAAGTAGTTTAGAGAGATCATGAGGTTAAAAAAATCCAGGCTGGCATTAGGGCTATTTTACAAGTCTCAGTTGTCAAGCATAGGAAGTTCAGTGAACTGCTGTTCCACCACAAGCATTAGATATTTATAACTGTAGGTTATAATATATATATATATACGCATTATCTTTATTTTTCCTCCTATAGCATAACGGACACAGGAAATAAGCTTTTTTCCTGAAATAAATGGAAACATAAATCCTCTGTACATATAGCTAAAGTTAGTTTTGCACAGTCACTGAGACATGAATGGCTCTGATTATTTATTTGGCAGAAAGTGTTAGGATAGGATTCTTTTCCCGGTAAAATATATCCAGAAAATCAAAAGCAATTTAGTTCGAGTCAACACCAAAACCAAAATACTCAATTGGTAAAGAAAACTAATATGAGGTCAAATGAAAATATATGTGCTATAAAGTGTTTCAATTTCAGGTGTTTTTAATTAAAGAGTTTTGAGGGAAGAGAATTTTCCTAAAAAACCAGTTTTGCAATGGGGCTTTTCAAGTTGTGGCTGTGCTACCATTTATTAAAGCACTGACCAAGGACGCAAGTCAAATTTGCTGATACAGAACAGATATATCGACCATTCTAGCACATCTTAGGAGTCCCCTACCACAACATCATAGTGCAGTTTGTTATGAGTCTGCATGTCTCCCTCAGGAATTGTTCCATTTTGTAAAATAATCACTTATGGAAGATGATCAGCAGGCTTACCTGAAGTTACATATAGCACAGGAGAGATGCAGGTGCTAGAAGGTGGTTTAGAAAGTACATCCAGATCAAGTGATACATGCCTGTGCTTTCTTGCACTATGGGTTTGGTAGCCCTTACTAATGACCACTGCATTTATATTTACAAAAATAGATGAAAAATTAAAAGCTTATACTGTGTTTTTATTGTGTGAATAGGGTTAAATCCTTCAGAAATCTCCAGTCAGCTGCAAACTGTATTTTTCTAGTTCTTTAACTCTGTTAGTATGTCTGAAGCTTTTGTTTGTCTAATAAATGGCTAAAGTATCTTGGCCTGTACATTTAGCCATTACTCCTACCTGTTCAGGGTAGTGATCAGATAATCCAATTCATCCTATTTTTAATGTTCATTCTATAAATCTCGAGAGCTGAGGTTGGATGTTGAACTACCCCATACATCATTCATCTGATGTGAGTGCAAAAATCAATAGTCATTTTGGAAAAGTGTCCTTCCCTTCTGTGACCACCTTGGTGGAATTGCAAACATTCATTCTTTTGCTTTTCCAATACCACCTTCTTACTTCTAGCAATACCAACTTAATTTCAGGAACCTGTGGTGTGCAAAAAAAAAAAAAAAAAAATAGGTCTAACTAAATGAATCAATATACTGGTTGATAAAATTGGTCTAAAACCATCAGGCAATTTCAATATGGGTTCCCAAAGGTTCTAGCTGTTTTATTGCTATGGGTAAAAACTATTCAAGGACAAAAATGAATATTAAAATTTGCTTTACAAACATGTCTTTAGCATTTAATAAATATGTAGCAGCTGGTAGCAAAGTAGAACATCCTTCTGCTAAATAACAGCGTATGTGTTTGTATATGTGGGTGTGTATAGTTAATTCTGTCTTACAGCAAATTTCTATTTTAAAAGATACGTAGACCTTTTACATAGGTATCCCTTGATATAGAAATAGAAAACACAATTTTGAAAGAGACAGGGACACATGGGAAGATATCTTCAGTTTTGTGTCGATGTTTTTGAGCTTTCAGGGAAGTGATACCTTTTCCTTACTTTTTAAATGCAAAAATACCGAGTCCTTTCCATAGTCCTAGACATTGCTTTGGCAGTTAGACCCCCAGTGGCTTTGACCAGTCCAGCTGAACTCTAACTCATGCTTTCTCCATCTGTATAACAGGGATAGAAATATTTACTTACCTATCTCATGGGAGTGTTATGGGGATTAATTATTTAATGCTTGAAAAGGACTTTAAAGATTAAAATTCCTAGTTGACTACTCAGTATTATTATTAAAGCAGAATCTCACTAATCCAAACACATTATAATCCACACCAAAACTGGCAGCGTCCCCTCACATCTGGGCAAAGATTCAATAATAAGGCTGTTGAGCAAGTTCTCTTATTATTAAGGCTTAATTATATACAATATAATATTCTGGACTAGATTTACTAATATGGTGTAACAGTGTACATAATTATAGTTAAACTACAGTGAATAAAAAAGATGAACAAACATTATCTCTGGTTTTGTTCACATAAACTGGCAAGCAGATTTACCAGCCAAAGAAGGGAAAAGTCCCACCCACAAATCTTTTTCTAACTTTTTTGGGTGGCTTTGTGTATTCCCATCCAGGGAAAATAGAGGGCCTGAAAGAATGCAGCCATCCCTCTGTCTCCACAGCATCAGTTTTTCCTTTTTTCATGTGATCCAGAGAAACAGGGAAAACAGGAATTCAGTAACACTTACTGTGTCCTTGCAATTTGTCGTAGGATTAAATCCAGTCTTCTTCTGCTGCAGTGTAACAGCCCGTAAAATCTCTCTCCTGCTGCTCATTTCGCAGTCCCTCCCATTTTCAAATTTGCAACGGGCTCCCAATTAATAGCAAGACTACATTCTTCCATCTTGTTCGTAATCAGAGTCAGCTTCCCTGCCTGTCTGTGATGATATTCTTGCAATAAAGGTCTCCGTATTGACAAGGACAGTATGAAGGCACAAATCATTATTCCTGTGGCCTGGCCAAATAATTCTTATCATGAAGGCTGTGTGATTACTACTTCAATGGCCAAGCTTCAGGGCATCTAAAGCCCCTTACCACATCTCTTCAGCACAGTTTTCTGCAATAGTATGCATTTCCCCAAAGGAGAGCAGAGCCACTCATCCACTGTTTTAAGTTAATAGTGGTTTGAAGGGGTCAAACTCCATATTCTTTAGAAGGACACAAGCTCCTCTGGCTTGACAGGAACAAGAACATTTTATCTTTGTACTTCCTAACAAAGACTCCATCTCTCAGAACATCAGCTGAACTTTGGATACAATGGGTTTGAACTAATTTACATGATCTTTTAACTGATCTGTGGTTATGCAGGTGTAAAAAAATCTGGCTTTTTAGCTTACTTAAAAGAATCCATAAACAGCCATGAGCTCTTTTAGGGATGAAAGCACAGCCATGAAAGTACAAAAGTTATGTAAAAGTACAAGAAGAGGCAATCAAGCTGTATCAGAAAAGCCTTGCCAGCAGCCCAGTGCTATGGTACCCAGGACTAAATTAAACTAAGAGGGCCTTATATGACTCCAGTCATTGGCGTCTGAAATTTGATGAGTCTAAATGGTGACATAGAGAGTGACATTAAAAAAATATTATTCCCACTATTAGAGGAGAAGGCAAGCTTTGCCCATACAGGGACTTGCAGCTGGTCCTTTCTCTGCCCTTCTCACTCCGCCATCCCGCAGTGCGATTCCCACCTGATGCTTTGTGGCTCAGCCACAGGGAGAGGTTAGCAGAGCTCATGGCCTCTGTCAGATTTCTTATAGCTTGTTACTCCTAGCCTGGGAAAAAGGCCTTAGAAAATGAAATGCATTTTTTTTATTTTGACAATATGAGGTAACTGTCACTCTCCAAGTGACACTTAACAAACATGACTGTAGAGCGTGTTATATTCTGTTGAGCTACAGCAACACATATACAACATAGAATTTTAAACATCTAGGGTTTCTAACAACCTGTAGTTTGTGTTTACTCATTAGAAGCTGCATATTACAATGTGACGTTCATTTATTTGTGCACTTCCATCTCTTTATAGAGTTTTCAGATAAAATTGTCTCAGCATCCAAAAAATATCAGATACCACAACAGCCCTGACAGCAAGCACGGTCCCAGGGTCAGCTCTGCACCTTCAGTGCCCAGCAGCCTCAAGTCTGAAAAAAGTTTGCTAAAGAGAGACCAAACTAATTCTGCAGCTTCTACCCTAAGCAGGACAGGAATGCTTAATAATGAGCTTTGTAAATAAGGTTGCGTTCAAACCAAGTTATGTGTTTTGCCTAAGATCCTGCTGAGATCTTAAGTAAGAAATGCCAACGCTCAGTGCCAGAAAAAACTTTCTAGGAGCATTTTGGATATGGTCAAAATGCTCTGAATTCCTCACTTATTAAGTAAATTTTCTGTTTTATCTACATACTTTTAATAATGACAGCTGTTTATCGACCAGACAGGATGTGATGCCTACTGTTAACACCCATTTCAGCTGTGATAATTAATAATTTTAATATTTAAGTTCAATTAAGTGTGTAATATCCAACTCTTAAATTATTCAGTCTCTCCAGAATGTTTTTCATTAATGCCACACATTCTATTCACATATTTATGAACACCTTTTATGACTTAATGTAGCTTAATTCTATTAATAAAAACTAATTTTAAAGTCATTATCTTTTTTAATTATACAGTAACTTGCAATGTAGATTTTCCAGCTCCAACATGGCTCTGGAAGAGAACTGCTGAGGTTTCAGCAGCTTCTAATCTACTGCCTGACCACACAGGAAAAATAAAACCTTCTGTACTGAAGGGATGAAGTTCTTTTGCCTGAGTAGCTCTGATCTGATAGATATGTGAGATGCTCAGCACTTCAAAAAGGGTACCAAACAGCCTGAAGGACCTAGTGAATGATAATGCACGGCTAGAGCACCATCACTCAAGACTAGCACTTAGGCTGTCCGCAGACTTAACACTGATGCAGCAGTGAGGAGCTTGCTGTGGAGGATAAAAGCACTGTACGGGCTGCAACTTTTCATTTCAGCAGTTCACAGTATTAGTGAGTAATCCTGTAACATTTATGCAAATACATTAATTTGATTAAAGGAAAAAAATCAAATTTACCAATTTCACTCAGATTAGTGATCATGATCATTGGTTTAAATATTTAATGACTAGGACTAATTTAAGGACTAGGACTAATTTACTAGATCCAAATGTATTGAACAGGCTAAAATGGGTCTTACTTGCATTCATAATCATCCGGCCTTAAGTTTCACAGCTAGAAGCCTATTACAGTAAATTTTTTAATTAATTTACTAAATTAATTTACCTGTTTCAAGTCTGAAGTATAACCTGCTTGTAACTGTGTCTCTTGATTATTTTTTCCTTTTCCATTTTGCAACTTAAGTAGCTTTTAGCAGTGTTAAAACTATCTCAGTCCTATTGTAAGGTGTGACTGATGGAGAGAGACAAATGACGCAGTGCTTAGGCATTATTCCAAAATCACACTGAATTTCTTATGGATGTGATTTATACTTAAGGGGTGAACAATGGCAGGGTAATCAGGAGAGGGCTAAAGTTAGATGCAGCACCCCAAGATCATCAAAGTCCTTGGAGACAATCCAGTCCAGCTGCTCTCCAGGGCAGAAGCCCTGACTGTTTCTGAATTCATTAGTTATTATTTCCTGTATTAACCTGAAAGGTCTCATGCCACTTACCTACAGTGACCCATGCTTGCTAAAAAAAAGGGCCTGATGTGGGGCAATGGGTGTAGGTCTCCATGTCCATCCACTCAGCTTTGATCCACAGCCTCCGAAAGGGCTTCCCAGAAGGAGGTCCCCAACATTGGTTGTGTACACATTCAACAGAAGAGCAGGCATCTATCTCCAGAGGAGGTCTTCTGAGACACCTCTCTCTCTCTGACTCTGTAAGGCAGTTAAATTATTATCTCAAGTGATTAGGACAGTAAATACTGGGGAAGTAGTGCCATAATTAAACAACTAACTCAGGGAAAGGGATTTGCTGAGGGTGCACTGGGTATAGTGTAGGATCAGAAACAGTGCAGAATAAGAACAGGAACTCTCCAAGTCAGATCAATCACTTCCCATGTTTCTTTGTTAGCCATCTTTAAAGAATACATTGCATAAAAAATTGAAGAGTGCTTTCATCCATAGCACTTTCTACTGATTAAAGCTAACGCAAATCAGCGTGTGTGACTTTCTTCTTTCAAGAAAACATTCATCATTTTTCTAAAGATTTTTTTAAATTTTTTCTTCATAATATGCAGTTTTGCCCTCTCTGCACCAAGTTTATATTGTCCCTTTCTCTCCATTCTTTTTGTTCCCTTAGCTCCAAAAACAAGCAATATAATCTCCTGAGTTTCTGCAGATTTGGTCTTCCAAGCATAACTAACAATCTGCTCTTTCTGATGTGTCTTTCAATAATTCTCAAATTAGATCTCTGAACATGAAAGCACTTTTTCTAACAAACCTCCATGCAGAGAACAGAAATGGTAATGAAAGTGAATTTTACCTGAGTTGAGATCATTCGAAGTTTCATCAGATGGCCCTTGCAAGGACTCTATGAACACCATCTCTGCTGTAAAAATATTTAGGACATCTTCCATTTAATATCTAGGTAAAGTATACAATGCAAGATGGATATAATGTACCCAAAGGAACTAAATTGTTGCTCATCAGTAATGATTAGTAACGTGAACAGAAGCAGAGCATCAGAGACTAAGCCTGACATTGTTTCATACTCCAAACATCAGTCAACCATCCTCAACCTTTGCGAAAACAAATGTGCAGAGCCAAAAAATACAAATTACTAGAAAGCAGAAAAATGCCACTCTTAAGCAAAGTTACATTTGCAGGCTGCTATAAACATTCGGAGTCAACGTGACATTACTGTGTACATCAGTGACTGTACTCACAATACCGAATAGATCACTTAACTGCATGTGTAGGAAAGGATAAGTAGTTCATATCTCAAAGTAACTGAGTATAACCTGGATTTATTTTTGTAAACTTATATAGCATGTATGTCATTTTTGTACATAAAATCAACATCTTGCACCCATAGCACAGTGCCTTCATAGCTTAAATATATATATAT
>NW_010290325.1:64585-133620 GCF_000700745.2 Antrostomus carolinensis | reverse complement strand
GGTCTGTGCTGGCTGGGTGGCTCCTGGCCGAAGCAGCAATGCAGACAGGGCCTGGAAACCCATGCATACAGGGCGTTAGGCCTTGCCTTGTAGTAGGTTGAGAGGTGAAGATGTCAGGCCACTATCAAATGGCACCTACAATAGTTAAAGCAAAAATGGGTGGGGGATGTTTGTCAGCCTCCTAGGGGTCAATTCAGATTGTAAGGGGGAAGTGGAAGGCTTCGGTTCAGAGGAGCTCAAAGAAGACCCTTGCACTGATTTTTTTAAATGCCTCTGCTTAGGCTGCAGCAGACTGGTTACTTTGGGGAGTGTTAGGAAGATGAATTGTAAGGGAAGTGCCCAATCCTGACTGAAATAAGCATGAAAGTCAACATGGTCTTGGAACATTTTTTAAGATAATATATCTCTAGAATAGACTGAGCAGCCAATATCTGAACTGAAATCGTGGCTTTCTGAAGAGCACACTTTTATGAAGCTTGTCCTTTTATGAAACTCATTACAGCCTGTGGCTTTAACTTTCTCATGTAAGTGGAGAGTTAGTAAGGCTGAGTATTCAGTTTGGTCCCACTGGCATGTAGAAGGGACTAAACTTGAACAAAGCACCTCTGGGGTGCTCCATGAGGTTTCTGTGTTTCAGCTATCAAATTTCAGTCAAAGGGAAACGTTGCTTTCTAATGTTAAGGTTATTCTATTCATGGAAAAAGTGCTAGCTGGATTGATTGACCATAGCAGATTTCTGATGTCATTTCAAAAATAGTTTATTGGAGCTCCTAAAATCCAAGACCCTTGGATGCCCATGGACTGAAGGCACTGCATATTTGTAGAGGAAAATAGATAAAGATAACAGCGTACACTTTCAGAGCTGGAGAAATTTAAGTGAGAGATTTAACTTAAGGACAGTGTCTTTTTCTCTTTTGGGTGGTAGTGTCAGATGATGAGTGTGTTAAAGTTATCCAGAAATATTAAATGATGCTTTTAAAGTTCTGGTTTTGGAAACCATAGCCTCTCCTAGGGAGGACAAAACTTGTGACTACTGGTTTTTAATTCCCAACTGATGCTGAAAAAGAAAATTGCTTACAGGAAGCAAAGATTTGGATGTTTAAGAAGTGTCATATGCTAGGAGCTTTGAGTCCTGTACTAATAAGATTTATGTCTAAAATTCTGATATCTTAAAAATAGTCTGAATTTCTTGGTTTTATTTCCGTACAGATGCAGTAGAACACTAATTTAGTATTTTGATTTATCTGTGTAAGACAAGTCAGTGTCACTGAGGCAGATCTCCAGGCAGGTGGATGCGGGAGTTGCCTGAAGTCACCCGGCAGGTCTATGGCAAACCTGGGAATTGAATCCAGGCGCTGCAGGTTCTGTCCTCTGGTTGTTAGGCAGCACCACCTATGCCAGTTACATATACTTATCTTTCTTCTTTTGTTTTCTGTGGGCTTTCCTTTAATAAAAGTTACGCTGCTTTTCAAGTATATGTTTGTAGAGAATCCATACACAAGAAAATTGTTTAGCCAAGCTTCAGTTGTGCTATTCAGTTCCATAATGCAGGTCGTTCTTTTGCTGATGAGTTAATGTTAAGTTCTTGGTTAAATATCTTTGAAAGTGGAAGCTGTGTTTCTTGATCTTCTGTCAAGGATCTGTATTACTACAGTGAGACCTGATGCTAGGGGTGGGACATGGGTAACTACAGCACGTGTGATCCCATAGTTCCAGACTGTCTCATGATTAATTTGTCAAATCATTAATCTTCACAAAAAGGGGCAAATGTCATAGCTTTCCTTAGAGTAGCAGGGAGCTAGTGCTGAAGGAGAGCATGGATGTTGAGACCATAGACTTAAATGTGAGAAGCAGTTTCTTCCTTAAACTTTGAGTTCTGTTACCCAAGGTGAATCTTGGCCAAGCATGTATTCTAAAACAATTTCCTGTTTGGTGTTAGAAATTTTTAAGTACTTACATGATTGAAATAACAAAAATATTGTCACCGACAGAGTGGCTTTAGAGGTCTGTCTTCTGCAAGTGATTCCTGGCTACTGGTGAGTTTAACTTCATTTGCCTGAAGCTAGGCTGGTGTATTATTTCTCTCTTCAAATAAAAATGCACTGAAAAGACTGGGGTGGGAATAGATCTCTACAGAAGTTTCTTCTGGATCCTTTATGTTCCAGATTTGTTGCCTGGTGTTACTTGGAACTGTCAGCCCAGTCCCAAAATGTCACTTCCATAACTGATGGTTGGTTGACAGGGCGTCTTCAGTGGTGTCAAACTGGTGTATGCAACTGTCAAAAAATGTGATCCTTGAATCTTCAGTTGCAGTCTGCTTTGGACATAGATTATAGGAAGAAGGACTTGATCATTGATGTTCTTGTGCTTGTGTTATTCATGAATGTTAGAGCTTTCTCTGCCAGGAATATTATTCTCTGCAGAATGTTTTTCTACAACATGCTGAAATTTCCAAGTGATACGCAGTAGCTCACTGCGTTACTGTAGTGTCTTTTGGTAACAGACTGAGAAGGGTAATCTCTGTTTGCACCCTCCCAGGCTGTGGTGGTACTTTTGATGAAATGCCTGCGTGCTTTGCAGTAGTACTGTGCTCTCTGCTTTCTCATTCAGAGCTGGAGATGGTCTGTCTGTAGCAGTGCAAATCATCACTGTTTTTTTCAAAGGGATCATGTTCAGTGGCTTTGTGATGGTGGATGCGGTGATGTTTAGGGATGCTTTATGTTGTAAAGGCTATGTTTTGTTCAGTCTACAGCTTTCCTTGTTTCTAGGGGACTCACACCTATGGCTTTTACCACCTTTGGCAGTAGCATACTGATCTTTGTGTTGTAAAGGAAATTCTCCCTCTCATAAAACTCAAGTGTGAATAGCCATGCTTGATTAGATTTATTTTAGATTGATCCATGTAATCTTTTTCCAGATCTTTGGAAGGTAAGGAGTGGGAATGAAACCATATTTATTCCAATGCTTCAACAGAGAGACTAATATAGCAGCAGTGTGAGTTCTTAAACGTCTGGGTTTAGATTAGGAGTACAGCATGGTAGGGATGACAAAATGATTGGTTTCAGATGTGAGGCAGATAAGTGTCCTTTAATATTATGAGGTTAGCTCAAACTGTTACGTGCCTAGTGTTCAGAACTGCATGTGGTTTCTTGCTACTGTAAAGTATCCTCTCGAATGGTTTTAAGCTGTATCTAACATCTTAGAGTCTGCCTTCTTTGTGTATCAAAGTAATACCTTCTGTTTCTGTAAAGTCAGTGTTCTAAGTATATCTGACTAATTGAAACATCCAGAGAGTTTAAAAGTGCTGGAATTTTACTTAAAAATATGGAATCAAGCTATTCTAAACTTTATACTAAGGACTCTACTAGGTTTGCATTGCTTGGGTACACAGCTAATAGGGCACTTTTTCTTAAGATGTAGCCAATAGCTTATGCGTAGTGTAAAATCATATCTGATTTAATTCTTCTGCTTCTTAATATGAATTTAACAAAGTAAGTAAAGACTTAGGGCATTTTTAACAATATGAGCCTGTTCTGTGTAATGATTTAAACTAAGTTTTCAGATTAATTGTAGATGTTGAATGAGATCAGTGCTGAAATACCTGGCATAGCTGCTTGCTGCCTTACAGTGCTGTGTAGAAATAACAGAACTGACTTGTTGAGGATTAGTGTGGATATCAGAAGTGTTATGAATAGTGCTCTACCTGGACTAGTTAGTGTTGCATAGCATCTGATGATTTGCTGCATTCTTTTTTCCCCCTCCATACCTGTTGTCTTTAACCATCTTTTGATGAACAAAAGTTCTGTTGTAGTGTAGAAGAGCGCAAACACTTCCACATTTGGTTAGGCTGATGGAGGATTCAGGTCAGCATTGTCTGGTGACCACAGCAGATGCCTGGGAGAATTCTCATAAGCAAGGTAAGCTTATAACCATGCTTCCCCAGAAGACTTGCTTCAGTGTTCACCAGCTTGCAGCTGAAGGGTACTTTGTACCAAAAGTGGTATCCAGTAGCTACTCAGATGTGGTGCTTTTGCTATATACCAAGTGTATATTAAGTTTTGTTTATTTCTTCACCTACGTGCTGAAGTGTTTCTAATTCCAGTCTTACTGGTTTTTTTTGTTTGTTTTTTTTTTGTTTTGTTTGTTTTTTTTTTTTAGCTTTTATGATATATTGCTGAGCTTTGACCAAGGTAAATTCAGTTACTGGCTTTTGTGCAATGCACTATTAAAAATGCATTGCATTCAGAACCTTCCATAGCTCTAGTTCCATGTTTGTCAACCCTTGCTTCTTACTACGCTGCTGTCAGAGCTGGACAATGCAAATTAATATGTAGGGATGCCACATTGTCAACCACTTTCGCAAGTTTTATTTTCTTGTACTTTGTCTGAGCTGAAAAAGTGCAGACTTTGGAAACTTTGTGAAGCCTTTACAGTGTGCACTGGGGTGTCCAGCACTTCTAAAGGCTTTAAGGGATGCCCAAGGCTGGTATTCTAACGCCTTCCTGTACTTAGCAGTACTGTCTTGCTCTAATACCTCCTGATAAAAAAATCAACACAATGGGATATGCTTCATCTGTTAAATCATTAGTGTCTGTTATCTGCAATGTTAGGTGGATACCTGTAGTGAAGGTCTTAAAGTAAGAGGCAGGCAGCACTGGGCAATGTACACTCGATTCTTGTTTCATCTGGCTTTAGGATCAGGGCAGAACTAGGTAGTATATCCTGTTAGTATGCAAGGAAGAGAGCAGGAGCAGTTGCCTGTTAGTTGTAGTAAATATTTAGAGAGAGACTTCAGAGAGCATTGGGACATGGTTGAATGGGTTGTTTCCATGCTTAAAGGTTGGTATGCAGCAGTGTTCAAGGGTAGCTGCTGGATGAATTGTCAAAAGAGCAGAACATCTCTTTTCTGATGTCAACTAAGTTGACTAGAGTAGATAAAGCTCAAAGTTTCCTTCTAAAGTAGATGCCTAGTGTAGACTTAGAGGCTAATGCTTTTGGTAACGGAATGAAAGGAATATTGTGGCAGCAGTAGAGTTGAGAGAGATCATAGTACTAGAGGTCAGAAAGGCTGAGCTACAGTAGTAAAACATGAGAAGGCTTTGCATGACAGGTGCTCACATCTGTGTTTAAAGGAGAATGGGACATGTTTGGAGCAGTTTAATCCTGGCATCAGCTTCATGATGCTTTTCACAGTTGTTAGGCTTTGGCAGTAGAGGTAATTGGCACTAAGAACATAAACAGCTGTACAGGCTGAGACCATTAGAGGCTGGTGCCAAATGTTGGGAGGAGAATATATCAGCATGAGCCTGTGGTAATATTTCTTGGAATAATCTCTCAGATTCAATGATCTGTGGTTCTCAGACTACTTGGGCTACAGGCAGTGCACTGTTCAGTTTGTTGTGGATTTTATGTATTAATTTATCTCATCTCATCTTGAGCTGGTATGAGCTTGTAGGATCAGCAGCATCCTGTGGCAAGGTGCTCCTCATTTAAGCCCTGCATTATGTAAAGATCCAGGTTTTTTTTTTTGTCCTAAGGCTGTCACTAGGGTTGTAGTTGCTGCCAGCAACAGGTCTATGCATTAATGAGGCAGTCCATGAGTGCTCTTTGCAGCTAACTTGAAAGAGGAAAGGGAAAAGTTGAATCACCTGACAGTTGTCTGGTTTCTAGTCTATTTAATTATTCCTTCTATTGAAGCTGTTTCCTGCCTTTAGATGTTTATCACCTCTGTGTGATTCACAGTTGTGTTGTGTCTTTGGGACTCGGATGAACTAGACCTGTGTGCGATAGTGTCACAGTATTCCTACATTTTGGGCTATCTTGTTCTATCTTGTACTTTGTTTCCTGATTACTAACATGGGACTTGCCTGTTCCTTTTGGCTACTGAGTACTGAACAGACCTTTTAACAGAATTCTTATTTCATGATCTTGGTTCTCAGTGTTTAGAGCTGCTGAGCCCATCATTGCATCTTTATAAAGACAGAATCTTATCATGTGCCTCTGTTATGCTTATATTTATCCTATCTCAAATTGTACCTGCTACTTCATTGTGCAGTCTGTATTTTAATGTCCATCTGCAGTTCTTGAGGTGGCTTTTGCTAGATAACCTTGCAGCCTCGAACTTTTCTGCTTTACTATTTGTCCCCTTGCCAGATCACTTGTGAGGATGTTGACTAGCATAGGGCATTTTGGGACTTCACTACTAACCTTCCTTTAGTATGGAAACTAGGAGTTCCAGCTGCTTGTTTTCTGTTTAAAACAGTTCTTTATCTACATGAAGGTCTTCCCTCGTATCTCATGTCAGCTTAGTTTCTTTTTAAGTCCTCATACGGACATACGTGACTGTTATCAAATGCTGTTTGGAAATCCAAGTAGATAACAGGATTTCCTTTCTGGTTCACTGATTCTTGCAAATAATTCCTAGTGGTTTTCTTCAAGACACTACTTAGACTTATGAAAGCTATGTTGACATCTTGATCCAGTCATAACTATTCATGTGTTGCATTGATTCTGCTTTTGGCTAGTTTGACTGTTATGAATGTCAAAACTAATTCTTTTAAATTAAAAAAAGAAAGATTGCTGCTTAATGTTCTTCTAATACACATGTAGTATCAAGTAAATGCTGCTTTTGGTGAATACCAAATTACCAGGAATAGATTTTGCTGTGAAGTATTAGGGAACAGGGAAACCTCTGAGGGATTTAAAAATAATAAGAAAAATACTAGCTTCTCTACTTGACATGCATTGTGATCACTTAACTTTTCTCTGTTCTGATCACTTAATTCACTTAACAGAAACAGGTTTTTGGGCTCCTGAGCTAGTTTATCCTTTCTCAAGCATAGGTTTGCATCTCATTAAGTTGTTCCTCATAATCCTTTTTGATATCCTTAATCTTCCAATCCTCTTTTCTTGCTTTGTACATGACTTCAGGGTTTCTGAAGACATCTTCTGGTGGAATCCTGTGACAAGGTAGTAGAAGCTCTTTTTCCCCTAAAATCTGATTAGTGATACATGCTTTTGCTAAACAACCAGTGTGGTATCTTTAATGGTCTCTGAAAGACCTTATTCTTTTGGTTGAGATTCGTAAATTAAGAAGCTTCCTCTTTTATATGGTGAACTGCAGTAGTACTTAAATCCAGAAAAGGCTTTTCCAGCTTTTGCCGCCTTGCAGAGATACTGACTTTCAGTGTGCAGGGTTTGCTGCTAGTGGTGCTTTGATGGATGCATTTTGAGTTAGACTCTGCTGCTCGAGGTTTTGTTAAGAGTTGCTTCTCCTCAGAAACGTTTCAGTGGCTGACCTGGTGTAATGCATACCTGATCTACATGGCCATAATTAGTCTCTCATCACTAGTGTGTTTCTGCTGTTGTAACCTTTCTGACTTGTCTGGGATGTTAATCGCTTGCTATCTTTGGGCATTTGGAAAATAATAGTATTAAGACAGGAATTTCAGTGTTTAGCGGTTCTATTTATTGGCATAGTGAGCTAGCTGATTCAGTTCCAAGGTTTAACATATGGTATGCTCCTTCACTGATGCAACAAAATAATTATGTGATATTTTCTTCATGGTGTGATGAAGTCCAGCAGACTAAGTCAAGAGTAATGTACAGCTGCTCAGAGGCTTACATAGTGGCTCTATTTTGCCATGTATTAACTCTGAGATATATATTGCTTTCTTTTCTAGATTTTTCTAATGCAACTTTTTCAAAGTAGATCCAGCCATTAATAAGGTAATCGGTTGAGTTTTACTGGATTGACATACTTTGCAAAAATAGATTAGCATTTCCAAAATGGAAACAAATTCTGTTACTTAAGTTGCAAAATTTGCAGGATAAATCAGTCCAAGCTTAGTTTTTTGAGTGTGTGAACTGTCAAAGTGCTCCTAAGAAGTAAATTTTAATTGGCAAGAAACTCAATTTAAACTTAAGACTCGCTCTGACTCACAAGAATGTGGGGCAAAGAGAAAGCTTCGAGAGGAAATAAGAACAATATGATATCTAGTGGAAAAGGTGCTGTGTATTTTATAAATATTCTTTGTTCTCTGGATGGCAGCAAAAGTACTTTTTTCCTCCATTCTCTCCTTGGTAGCTAACTTGCAAAGTAAACTTGATTCTTATTTGAGTTTAGTATTTAGGGTACCTACCTGTAAAATGTTTCACAGCTCTGACTCGTAAATTCTATATAGTTGAGATTTTTTTTTTCATTCTACCAGTCTTTGAGTTTGCTGCCTTCCATACAATTACAGTAGCAAAGATAATTGCTGTCTGAATTATGTAGTAATATGAGACTGATTTGGTGTGGCAGTACAGTGTGTGAACGTAGGACTATGTTTTCATAGTTTCTCTCATCTGTAAGCCTAAAACGTTAGAGCAGAGAGCACTGTTATCTGGGTGTTACTGGTAGTGAGGAGGACTAGTATAAAAAAGTAAAGGCACCTGATGGGTGTTGAGTGGGGTGAGAAGAGAAGAATTGTAACTTCATCTCCTCGGTCGTAGCTCTATTTTTGCTACTTTTGCAGATGTCTTGGTCTTAGATCATATTAGAAAAAGTCTGTATCTCAGAATATACTATTGCTTTCAGTCATATATATATATATATATATATTCTCCTTTATTTCAATGCATTTGATTGTTGTTGTGCAAGATTTCACCTGCATTTGCACAGTAATGCAGTTGTACTTTACAGTAGTTGTAGGTGAAGGTGTAGTTCAACAGATTTCTGAAATACCCACAGTGGCTGCTGGGCCTTTCACTGTGTAATCTCGAGATAGCAGAGTCCTCAGGCATGTTTTAGAGTTCACACTTCACTGAAAGAACTATTTGAAAGAATTATTTGTAGCCTTTATTTCAACACAGCTTCTGTTGAAGTGCTGCCCATGCCTCCCCATTTCTTTACCTTCCATTCCTACTCACCTGTGGTGTTACACCCACATGCTTTAGCTGTGGCATCTATTCTTTTATAAGGATTCTTGGCTGATGTGTTAGACTTTTCATTTAGAAAAATTCTTTACTTACTAGGATGAGTATGTTTTTAAAAAGAATCAGTTGTTCCATGTAAATGATGCAGTGATGTTTCTGTCTGTTCCTTTAGAATAAATTAATGTGCTTGGTAATGTAGACATGAAGTTGAAAAGAAACAGGATGCTTACTTGAGGGAACATTCTCTGTAGCTTTTTATTCACCTTCTAATTTGTTGATGCTATTTGAGAATTTCATTTCACTGTGTTCAAGTTAGCCCTTGAAGTAACAAGTCAATGTTAAACACAATAATAGTTGTAGATACAGTAAATGATGAGGAAAGTAAATTATCTCCTTTCTTAGAAACCTGCCTTTAAAGAAAAACATTACAGAAGTCAGAGAATGTATCCTGAGTATTATTTTAACCTGAAGACTAGAAGTGTGTCTGCCTTTCCTGAAACAGTAAAAGGCATACATTTTTGGTATACAAAATCTCTCAGTTCTGTTGCATAGTTCAGCCCGTAAGCAGCAGATGTTTACTGTGCTTAGCAGTCGTAGCATTAGTGAGTGGTAGGTTCCCCCAGGCTGTTAAAATTACCAAACTGAATAGTGTAGCAAGTACAAGTAGTTTCTTTTCTGCATCCCTGTGTTTTAATTTTTTCCACCTTGCATTAAGAGTGTGGTTACATCTCACCAACAAGTTTTCTTCCCAGTGTTTCTATAAATCTAGTGAAACTGCCTTATGAAAAAGTCAATTAAAATGCCTGTATTTGTTATGAAAACAGTATAATAGGCATCTTAAAATGTGATAGAAGATAGCTTGGTGCTGGGATGCTCTTTGAGCACAAATTCTTTAAGAAGCCAGAAGGAGACTGAGAAAATTGCCTTATGCTATATATTGAAGGAAGTTCTACTTGTAGGAAAAAAAAAGAGTTAAGGTGTTACTTATATCTGCATGTACATCATGTGCTGTACACATGAAATTCTGTTCTTAATAATTAAAATACTGTCACAGTCCTGACTTGAGAAGAAACAAGTGCTAATGAAAGAGGCTACATGGGCAAAATACTTAACTAAAAATTTTCCCTGTATTGGTTGGGTAAATATCCCATTGTCATCTACTTTTTCAGACACCAAATTATTCCTTCAGCCAGCAGAGAAGTTACTGTGAGATTAGTCTTGAGCAGCATACAGCATCTTGTTTTATGTATATCAGAGCTGCTTTTTTGTGATTGCGTTCCAATAACCTTGTCTGAGCAAAGATGTTTAGAAAAATGTGAACTACAGTAACATTAAATTTAAAAAAAAGCATTTCAGTTTGGAGAAGTAGAAGCTGTTGAATTAAGGAAAACTGGAAAGAGCCAAGAAAATAGAAGTCTGCTAAGACAGAGGGTTTGAGAACTGGTTTGCTAAGCGCATTAAAACCTGGAAACCTTGCATGTCGAAAGCAAAAAACTTGCCAGAATCACTAGGGCTCATAGAGAGACATGAAAGGACACCCAGGAGAAGTCAAATCATGTAATAGAAACTAAGTGAACTAATTGCATTGCTTTTTGTCAGAGAAGGGCTTAAGAGACTTCTTACCAGTACTTTGTTTGACTCCAGGCAACTGTCATTTTACATTTCAGTAAGGAGTGTTTAAATCCATCTGCAGAATGATAACTGTTGTACAGCCATGTCTAGTAGTATATGCTGAAGAATTCCAGAGGAATTCTGATAACACAGGACTATTGGAATTTTTCAGAAGAATATTTCAGAGATTCTTTTTTGAAGACTTTGTTAAAATTGAACACTCACAGGTTTGCTGGGCTTATGGGTTAACTGCTTAGAACTAAACAAAGGAAGGAATAAATTATTTACTTCATAATAAGGGAAGGTTACCAGTGGAATTACATAAGACTGTTGCTTAATGTATTCATAAATACCTGGAGGGAAGAAATGAATGAGAAAAGGATAGAAAGGATAATAGAAAACTAGAGCTGGCAGACAGGCACAATGGGAGTTCATTGTTCATTAGGTTATAAAATTTCTGATAAAATTAAATTCTAGTAAATACAGAATCATAAATCTGAAGAAAAATAATTTAGGCTGAATATACCCAGTGGGTGGGCTTTATATTGGTGGTTATTGTTCTGAAAACACTCCTTCTTAATAGTTTCTTTTAAAGAGCAGCTGTATGCTCAGATATCTTCAGATAGCAGTTAGCAGCAATCTTTGCAAAGATAGGACAATAAAATGAAAACAGGTGTGTGTCATGGACTGAATAGCATAATTATGTGTTGACTCTGTGTGTGTTTCTGGCCACCTGTCAGAAAACATGATGCAACTGAAAACAAGCTGAAGGAGGTTAGCAGTGATCAAACTTTGGACCTGCCCCTGTGTAAGAAGAGAAAAATAGATGAGGAATGCTAGCTTGAAAAAGAGCTGTTGGATAGAGACAAGTGGGTATGAATTGAGAGCCTGAGAAGTGTTATGTTTGGAGATGAACTGCCAGTTAAAACTTTTTTTCCCTTCAAGAAAAAGAGCATCAGATAAAATCATTATCAAGCAGCAGTTTAAAACAAAGCACTTTATTCTGATGAATACTTAGAATGCATCAATGTGAGGTTAATGATTGGACTCAATAATCTTAAAGGTCTTTTCCAATCTAGGCAATTCTGTGATTCTGTGCATACTTCTGATGCATTCATAAATGCCACAAATGACAAAAGCATAAATGGGCTAAAAAGACCTGGAAAAATCAGTATTTTGGGCTAATACACATTATGGTTGGGATGAGCCCCCAAAGTATGCCAAATGAAATTACTGGAGGCTTGGATGAATTGTTGCAAAGGAGTCAGATAACTGCTTTGTCTTTTCCTGCTTTCACCCTGTATCTGCCTACTGCTGATTTTTATAGGCAGGACGATTGGAAGTCGTGGTTTTGGCTCCATTGCTGTTAGGTATATTCAAGTATTTTTTTCATTGGTTTTGTCCTCTTGGAAAGGGAAAAAAAAAAAAGAAAACCTACTTTCTAGAAACAAACTAAAATAGGAGCATGTTAGTTTGTATTTTCTGTCTAGCTCTGAAGTTTTGAAATCAAGTAGATCTATCAACAAATTGAAAAGTTTAGTTGATAAGTCTGCTGTGTAGTTAAATGTTCAGTTGCGGATCCAGGCCCAGTTTAAGACAAGAGAAAGGGCAAACAGTAATTCTAAATATGTATGCTTTTTAGAATTGTCTTTGTGCTTTGCTGTAAAAATCTATTTGTGTATGGAGAGGAATCCTGACAAAAATTGGGCATATGGTCTGTTGGAGGCTGTCTGTTAGAGTGGGAATTCTCTAGTAAAATGCGTCTCAAGTGAAGAGGTAAGAGTTCTATTAGAGATGTGTAAAATTTTCCCTTTGGAAGGCTAGGTATGTTAACTAAGGATTGAACCTCATTTTTTTTTTTTTTTTAAAGACTGGATTTCACTACAATGTTGAATTGATATGTTTCTTGAATTACGGATAAATCTTTGATATGCAAAAAACAACTTTTTGATATTGACATTAAATATCAGCAGTTTTTTGCATTTTTTTTGTTTTTGTTTGGCATAGCTTAATGCTTTTCCATTGAAAGCAAACATGGCACTCACTTCAAGACTCAAACTGATCTTTCTTTAAATTTGACAGCCAATGTTCTCTAGTATTGGGAGATGAGAAACAATAGGGTTTAAAAGGTATGTAAAGATCCAGTATCAGAACTCCTCGTTTAACACTGGTATTAATGTACTTTACACTTCAGAATATATTTAAGACTTCTCACTTTGAGTAGTTCAGTTGGAGGGTCACTTCCTATATGAATGAATGACTATTAAAGGGCTTGAGTGGTTAAAGGAATCCCTGTTTGTCGAAGTGGTCATTTTCACATCAAGGAATACTCAAATGTCCCTTTTATCGCCCTCTGCAAAAACTCATTCATGTCAGTGGCCTGTTTCCATCTCTGTGTGTACTTCCACACACACACAGAAGTAGGAACTCCCATAAGAATAAACCTGCTTAAAGATTTTGTTGTGCTACTTTACATTTGGATCATTGTGTAATTTTTAAGACTATGCTTTTTTTTTTTTAAAGAAAGTAGTCTTTGGGAATCAGGATTTGAATTTGACCTTCACTGTTGAGCCAATAAGAAGGTTAGTAAATGTCTACTAGTGTTTGCATCTTGTGCCTTTTGACATCTTTAGCATTTAGGTAATGTGATAAGGGCTGATGTGTAGGTATTGTTGAGCTGACTGTGTGGTGCTGCCATGAAAACCAAGTGTGAATATACCTGTCCCAGATCCCAAACCCTCCAGTTTCCCATATGAAAGCCCAAGTGTTGTGGTATTCACCTTTCTTGAAAGTACTGCTGGTTTTGGTGAAATGATGATACTAAATAAAGCCTATGGCCTGGTTTTGTAGAAATTTGTTGTAATTATTAAATTGTCATTGTAACTGATGCTACTTTCTCCTTTAGACTACATGAGGAAATAATTGACTTCTATGACTTCATGTCCCCTCGTCCTGAAGAAGCAGCTATGAGAAGGGAAGTGGTGAAAAGAATAGAAACGGTCATCAAAGATCTTTGGCCTACAGCTGATGTGAGTATAATTTAAGTGTTGATTTGCTTCTCTTAAATTGTAGAGCTTGGTTCACTTAACCTTGCTATTATCTTTCTGTGTTTTAGAAATGAACAGATAAGACTTCAGACTTAAGGCAATTAACTTAATGTCACAGCTCTTGCAGTACTTGGCAGTTTATTTTCAAACAGAGGAATTTAAAACCTAGATTTCAGGTTAATGAAGGCTACTTTTTTTTTTTTCATTTTGAGAACTAGGGATGTGATGAAGTGTCCACTTTATAAAAGTAGTGCATTTCTTAGTTTTAAAAGCTTATTAAATTGATTGTCTCTGTGCCTATCTTCATTTTGAATATTAAAGTGACAGACTATCTATGTATCCATTTCTGCAGTGAGTCCTGGCTCTGCGGATATTTTTGTAAATACGAGTATTTTACAAAAGAACAGTTAAAACTCCAGAGTTTATTTTTGGTTTTTTTTTGTCCCCTTGGCAAATTTGACATTCAGGGAATTACTTTAGCCCTGCTTTAGTGGAGAAATTTGACTTCTTGAGATATCTTGCAACCAAAGTTGCTGTATTTTCAAACCCTTTATTATCCAAAGAGTAAATTTCCTCCAAACAAGAAGATCTAAGAGGAATGTAATGTAAAACTGTATTTCTAGCATCACCTTTCTGATTACCAGATGTCATTAACATTAGCGTTGTCATTAACAAGCAGAAAAACATTTCAGACCACTGTGATTTCGTAGCCTTCCACAATGAAGAGTGAGGGCTGTGGCCACAGTACTGAGCTGAATATACTGTAAAGCTCATCTGCTTCATCCTCACCTGCAATTTTCCTTTGTTAACATTTTTCTAGCTTGTGGGAACAGATATAAACACTGAAATGGCCTAGTGTTTCCCAGCTTTTTCATAGGTCAGTTCAAAGAAGTAAGCTTGTAAATTTTGCTCTGTTGTAAGAGAGGGTGAAGAATGTCTTAAATCTCTAGATTGGAAGCACGCTAAAAGTATTTGATGTGGGCTGTGAATGTCTCTTCAGCATACCTTCTTTTCTGTACACAAATACCCCGCACAGTTCCATAGTCCACCTTACTGTGAAATCTGGAGTATTCATGTTTCTCTGAATTACATGTTTAGATGCACTTGTTGGTTTTAAACCGAAAAATTTGGAAAAATGTTTCCCTTAAACTCTTCAAATTTCAGTAAAGCTGTCTCTATGAGGAAAGAAGGGACAGGAAGGAGGGAAATTTATAGCAGTTTATACTTCTGTTGAACTGGAAATAAATAGTGAAAAGGACTTGTTTGTTTCAAACGTTTATGCTCTGCTGCTAGCAGGATTGGTAGTCATTTCATGTTAAAAAAGACACGATTTCCTCTAAAGTTGCATCTAGAAGAGAAAGTGTATTTGTACAGGCTTAACAGAATATGTAGTAAAGTAAGTTCAGTAACTTTTTCTGCTGTGCCATATCCTTAACAGATCCAGAAAAATCTTCAGTCTTTTGAAAGTGAAATGAAAAGAGCATTCATAAGTACAAGAAATTTCACTGATGTGGGTTTTTTTTTTTTTTTCCAGGTCCAGATATTTGGCAGCTTTAGTACAGGGCTTTATCTTCCAACTAGGTAAGTAATAATTTACTTTTATATAAAAGCTTATCTTCTTTTAGAGTAATGGTAAATTTTAAAGGAGAATTTAGACTGGAATGCGTAAACCTGTCAAACTTCCAGTAAAATTTTTGCCTAATGTCCCATGTGACAAAAGGAAGAGCTTTTGAACTTACGGATTTGAGATAAGTATTTGATATATCATTGTGCTGCTCTAGGTACTTTCTGACCTTTTGGTGAATTACCTTTTCTTCCCTGTGTATGGGGTTACTCTGTATTTTCAAAACGCAGTGAAATTGAATGTTTTATGTTTCCTGTGTAAAGATTGTGTTTTGTTAAATAAGGGGAATTGCTGAGGGTATGTCAGTTATCACAAAGTTACTGTGGAAAGTCAGAGGAGTCATAACAGCTGTGTTTTCCCACTTTTTTGGAGAGCAAAATATCTTTAGTTCAGTGCATCATATTGTGTAACGGTTCAATAGATGGATGTGAAAAACTTGTGTAGCTGTGTCTTAAGGACTATGTCTTTACATCAATTAAATTTTCAGCAGGCAAGCACTGGAAATTTCATTTCTATGAGTAAAAATCACTAATAAATATTGTTTGGACTGTCAACATGGATAGATGAGGTATGGGATCGGGCTGTGCAAGTCAGGGGAGGGAGCAAGAAAGGTAAAAGGGCAAGGAGCTCAAAAAACTCATCAGAGAACTGGAAGCAAGAAACTAGAATACTACTTTGGGTCCTGAAGTGCACTAGATCATCTCTTACTTAACATTGCTAAGGGAAGCTTATGGGGAGCCTAGATTAAAAGTTGCAAAATGGTCACCCTGCAGGGCTTGTAAGATCTAGAATGCGAATTTTACCTTTTTTTTTTTTTTGTGGTATATTATACTTTAGACTTGATGGATCTCATGCTGTGTTCTTTTTGTCTAGTGATATTGATCTGGTTGTTTTTGGGAAATGGGAACGGCCCCCTTTACAGCTGCTGGAGCAAGCGCTAAGAAAACACAATGTGGCTGAGCCATATTCCATTAAAGTACTTGATAAAGCTACGGTAAGTAATAGTCTTTGGAATACTGAACTGAAAAGCTTTCAGAGGCTTTAAGGTGTTGGTGATAAATAGTGTTCTTAATTCATGAAGCAAATTATATTGTCTTCAGCACAGTGTTTTGCTCTGTGCAAGATTTTAGTAGAATGTGTATTTGCTTAGCAATAGCACACAGTTTTTTACATTGACAACGGTAATTCTGGGTACTGTATTTGCTGGAAGGCCATACTTTATTCTTATGTGGGCAATAAAGTTCTGAAAGTCAGTACTTGCAAAATATCTAGTAAAATAAGTTAACTATTTGTATAATGTTTTTGCACTGAACTTTGAGAGGACTTTGTTCAGCCAGGGGCCAGTAACTAGAGCTGAAACTCCGGTTTTTCAGATTGTCTTGTATCTGATAGCATAGTGAAGTGTTCCAAACCTAACATTTCTTTTTCTCTTCCAAAATACGCTGCTTAAAAGCTTTATTTCATTTGTAAAACTGTTGTGTAGTATCCCTTGCATCTGTCTCGTAAGCCTAACGAATCACATTGAATATGCTAAGAACTTAAAATATGAGAATTTTGTGTTACTGAGCAAGTGGCTTTTTCTCCAGGAGACTAAGCAGAGTATTCCAAACTTCTATGAGCAAGCTGTTACGTTTTGTGGTCTCTGAAGTAGCGTGACTGTTTTACATCCAGAAGATTCCTATGGCTTCTGTTGGAGTAGCAGTACCTAACAGTAGCTCTGGTAATCCTTGGTTTATCTGAGAATGAGCGGGATTTTCAGAATCAGTGGTACCAGTTAGTGATGGAAAATGGCACTATGCTAGGCTTGTCAATTTTACTAGCCTTTCTTATTTTATTCCCTCTGCTGTTGATATAAAATGATGCTATTCTGCTCTTTTTTGTTTTCCATTTCAGATTAAAACTACAAGAAGTTAAATTTAAAGTAAATGTTATCAGCTGAAGTTTGGGTTATGATTGTAAGACCATTTTGTAGGATATTGCCTTCAAGGTGGTGATGTGAGACTGAACTACATATTCAGTAGTTCTATAATAATGCTGCCAGAAGAGGAAGTACTGCTACTCCTGCTTTGTTTTTATCCATTCTTTCTTTTGATTCTGCAGTGAACCAGTTCAGCTTGATAAACCAACAGACAGTGCTTTATTTTTTCTGCTAGGCTAGTGTTCTGTCAGTTCAGTGAGTGAATGGTGCAGTGCTGGGTCAGATGAATGCAGTTCCCACAAGTTACGAGAATGGAATGTCTCCCATTAACAGCAGCGAGTCATTAAATTAAGTAAATTTAGTTGTACAAAACACTGATATTGGAACTATGAAGGCAGATATCTAATAGCTATGTGAGAGTACATGAGTGATCATAAATTAATGTGATCATACATGCCTGTGTTTTTAATCACCTCACAAAAATATGTTCACTTGTCAGTCAAGTTAGGATCGCTACCTTTTCTCGGAACCATGTTTTCTTGTCTTGATAGCTGCATTCATTTGGACTGATAGTATCCATGTATCTAAATGAGTAAGCTGGAGA
Source organism: Antrostomus carolinensis (assembly GCF_000700745.2). NCBI lineage: Eukaryota > Metazoa > Chordata > Aves > Caprimulgiformes > Caprimulgidae > Antrostomus > Antrostomus carolinensis. The sequence goes on along the minus strand of NW_010290325.1, from coordinate 115,900 downwards.
ATAGCACCAGTGTTGCATTTCTGGGGTTCATAAAACCTTGTTTTAATCTTTTCAGGTACCAATAATAAAGCTTACTGACCAGGAGACAGAAGTGAAAGTTGACATCAGTTTTAATGTAGAAACTGGTGTGAAGGCAGCTCGATTTATCAAGGAATACATGAAGGTATCAGCCATATAATGAATGTTATACTACTAACCAAGGATAGGTCACTTCTGAAGATTTATTGCTGAAGACTATTTTCATTAATACTAATTAAGCATGAGTATTTTAATTTATTTTCTACTGGTATCTATTGGGTGTTGCCTTTGAGTGCTAGCTGTTTGTGGATAAACCTGTACACTGAAAGGACTTCTACAATCATATCTAGATCTGCAGATACATACTAAACTTTGCTTCTAAAGCAAGTCTGTTCAAATTTTGCTCACCTTGAATTTAAGCAATGCTTGATTATGAATACTATCTTGCTAAACAATGTCTAAATCCAATTCTGTAGCTACATACTTAAAATCAAGTTTACTTTTATGCTCTGCAATAGAAGTACTGTTTAGATGGAAAGCTTTGACTATAATGGGTGACACTGACATTCAAAGAAAGTTATAAAAATCTTCCTGTTTAGAGGGAGGAAGTAAAGCTGTTTGATCAAATAAGAGTTGAATTCTATTAATGTTTCTAGAATTAAAAAAAAAAAAGCATGTTTCAGTTCTCCCTGTAGAAACACTTTATAGCCTGCTACTGAATAACATTTTTGTATCAGAAGATGAATCTTATGTTGAGATTGTGTAGTTTTTTCTTTGTTTTGGAAAGTTGACATTGCCATTGATAAGACTTATTTTGCTTTGCAGAAATATTCTTTGCTGCCTTACTTGATTTTAGTATTAAAACAGTTCCTCCTTCAGAGGGACTTGAATGAAGTTTTTACTGGTGGAATTAGCTCATACAGCCTAATTTTAATGGCAATTAGTTTCCTGCAGGTAAGTCTGTTCCTTATTTTTTTCTGTATTCTTTAAAATATTTTGGTTTCTGTACTTATGCCCTGCTATGGTGCTGTTTCTTTAGAATGCACAGTTTTATTGTTATGGCTTGAGGTTTTTTATTATTGATAGCTCCTGTAGACTGCCTCTCAAATCTCTAGGAACTTCTGTTCACTGTGTGAACTGAAGCAGCAGCAGGAGCCTTGTGAACAGCATAGGGGCTGTTCATTGCATTCTATACCAGGGCCTGCGATGTGGATTATGCTGCTTTCCTGGGCAGCCAGTTCCAGTACCTGAATCATTTTACTGGTGTTTTGTAAATCTTCCGGGATTCAGATTAGGTCTGTTGCTTCCTAGACTACTGATACTGAATGTGCAGAATAGTTGATTTCAGTATTTATTAAAATGATCAAATCAAACAGTCAAGTTGTTTTTTAATTACATATTGGTTAAGTTTTGACATACTTAAAACTGGCAGATATTGTAGGTAACTGATGAAATAGCTAATGAGTTATAACTTCTTCCAGTGGGTTTTTGTGACAGTAAACTTTGTACAAGTATGATGAGGTACAACATTAGTGTCTCTCAGCAGCTGTGGTAATGGAAAAACCTACATACCCTGCTGCTGTTAATGGTTAATTGAAAGAATACTGTAGATTGTACATACCATATATAATATGAGGAGACTGAGAAAAGAACCGTGTTTCAGTTAAGGTAAATAGATCCTCTCCCACTTCTGAAAACCGATGGATTTTCTCTGAAATATCAGGTATTACTGTGTTACTAGCTAAGCTGTAATGTAGTATGCAGTACTTTTTTAGTGCTTTTGGCTTAAGGGAAAGAATTTGCTAATTCTCAGAAAGCTGGAAGAGAAGGCAAGAATACATTTTTTGGCTTCCAGATGCTGCTGAAGTGCTGCCCCCTCTTGGTTATGTGGAAGTAGTTTAAGCACATGAAGAATTAATGACTCAATTCAGACTTGTGTAAAGAGATTATACTCAACTGTTTAAATGAGAGCTTTTTGTTGCACTCTGTGGTCTGAAAAGCGTTAATTTTTAATAATTAACAACTGTTCTATGTCACAGCTGCATCCAAGAATTGATGCCAGAAGAGCTGATGAAAACCTTGGAATGCTTCTGATAGAATTTTTTGAACTCTATGGAAGGAATTTTAACTACTTGAAGACTGGTATTAGAATAAAAAACGGAGGTGCCTATATTGCCAAAGAAGAAATCATGAAAGTCATGACTAATGGATACAGACCGTCCATGCTATGTATTGAAGATCCTCTCCTGCCTGGTAAGATTGTACACTACTTGTTCTGGCTAAGCTTGTGGTCTCACAGCTTATATTACAATCTCTAAAGTCTGTCACGTGGGTTAAGAAGCTGCACTGAGAAGAGACTTTGCTGGTGTTGAGGTGCTGGTGGAGATGGGTTAATGGATAAGGACCTGAAGCCTCCCAAGATTCATAGCCTAAGCGAATTGGATTGCATGCAGACAGTGCAGATAGATAATGCATTGGAGATTCAGAACTGTGCTGAGTGTATAATAAGAGTCTCTTAACAGTGCTGAGGTTTAGTGAAAGAAAGAGGCCCAGGAAATCCTGGAAGGGGGTTTGTTAGTAGGAACAGCTCTCTGTGTTTCATTATGAGAGAATGAGACTGGAAGGTGTAGCTTTTCCCACCACAGTCTGTGGAGCCTTACTTCAGATACATGGGAAAGAAACGCCCCAGATGAGGTAACTGTCCAGGAGGGTGATGCAGTAGAGACTGCACAGAAGCATGGGTGTATATCCTTGAATGGGTAGCAAGGGAGCAGCTGTATTATGGTGTTGGTATGAAGAGTCTGCTTTGCATAACTGGCTTCTGTGCTGCACAGGGTCCTTTAGAGAGTGCCAGTTCTAGTTGCAGGTATTTTGAAAGTAACTTAATTTTTTTCTTTAAGTTTTGTTTTTTGATTCAGTAGCCTTCAAAGTAATCAAGATTAATTTTGACTGAGCTCCTGAAAAAAATTTCCAGCTTTATAGTACTCAGTTTGGATTCTATTTAGACTGTCACAACTAGCTGAAATTCCAAAACAGCTTTTCAACAATAAAGTCAATTTTCAGTTAATTTGGACTTCAGCATAAGTAATTCTAGAATATAATTGGCACTCAAACTCCATATTACCATGCCTGGTGGGTAGACTGCTTATGTGGAGCACTTTTAAAGCAAATACCATGGATCAGGAGATGAAGTCTGGCACCTTTCTAAACATGCAGAATGTTCATAGTTCTCTAGAACAGGTTGCAAGTGAAGATACTCATTTGTCTAACCACATCTCTGATATGTTTGTAGCTCTGAGTTTGTGTCCATCATGACTCTTACGCTTGGCCAGGCATAGATACGATTTTGCAGAACTTCCATTGTGTTGTTGAGATTTCCTTTAGTACCTGTGTACTTACTTGCCTGAAGACCCACTTGAGTAGCAGCATGAACCACATTTCTTTGGAGTCAAAAACCTTTACTGTCCTCCAGTTCTGCTCCTTCATATCTGCTGAGGACTGAAAGAGAAGAAATTATGCATGCTGTACAATGTTCTAATCACTGATAATAGTTAAGCTTTGGAATTTTTTCTTCTCTTTGATGACTCTTGAGAAGAAAAAAGACATAAATTGCCGGTCCAGTAGGGGCTCTGAATTGCTCCTCCTAGCATAAATCTTGCAGAAGCAAATAACTATAATTTAGAAGAAAGATATCTAGTTATATGCTGTCAAAGAGCTGAAAAGAACTAAATTTTGGGTGAGGTTCTATGGGCTGAGAATATAAATCTTACAGGAAGGAAAGTGTTTTGGCAAGGGAAATGAAAGCTGAGAATAACTTGAAGTTATCTGACCACCATGTCCCATAGGGATATTTTCTGGCAGCTACCACAGAGCTTCAGAACTTACCTGATGGAACTAGGAGGAAAATTATATAGAACAAATAGGATGGTTCTTTGAATTGGATGTCACAAATACAGCCTCCTTAGATTGAGACTTAATGACATATTCCTCCAGTATCTAAAAGTACCTCTCAAGTGATTGTAGATAATGTCTAGAATTTTGTTAATTAGTTTAGTTCTGTTACTGCTTGTGTCCCAGTTAAAAATTTTTTTCTGAGGGTTCAGGTCCTTGTCCAGTTGACGAGTCATCTCTGCTTGATTAGTTTCTGGTCAAATCCACTCCGTGTCTAACCCCATGAGGGTCATTGTGGAGGAGGTGGGAGCAAGTATTTTGATGACGAGTGGACACAGATGTTTTTTTGACTTTTGGCTTGATCACAGCTTTCTCTAAAGTTCTGGTTAAGCCTTGGAAGAAGACTTTGAAAGATGACTTCTTAATCCAGAAATCAGACAAAAAAATACAGGGATGAAAAAAAGCCTTTCAGTTTCTCAAGATTATCTAAGCAGTATAAAAATCCCTCCTATGAGTGTATACACTAGTTCAGCAATAGGATGCTCATAAGAAAGCTTTAGACAGTCTTGTAGGGGACAGGATTAAGTTCAGTGGGATTATTTCCTTTAAGTTGGAGGAACTGCTTTTTCATCAGTTTGAAATGATGATGTCTGGCTAACAGATAAATGTTGTCATCAGAAGGGTATGATATGTCCTTTCTGCTTGCTCAGTACCTTCTGTTAGTTCCTAGATTTGTAAGGAGCAGGCATCAACCTGTTGTGTTGCTGTTTTGGTCATAGTGGGTTTTGCTCAGATTGGGTGCTGTAGGGTTTCCTCTCAGATTCCTCTGATATTGGGCACTAGAGGGTTATAATTTCTGTGATCTGAGAACCAAGATTACAACAAAGATATCAGGAGTCTGTACTGTGAGAACTATCAGACTAATCTAGCTGGTGATGAGTTTTAAAGTGGTAGTTTATACTTGATCTTCATAAATAGACTAAGATTCTTCACCTTGAGTTAGTGTCCCAGGATAGGTAATGAGATCAAAATATTTCCCTTAGCATCATCCAAAGAAGGAAGTTTCTATAAACATCTTGTAACTGCCAGCATTTCAGTTTCTCAAAACAGTTGTCCTTTCTTTGATGTGTAAAAAGTGAAAGCATTCATTTAGGAAAACTGCAAAGCCAGGCACTCAAGTCTGCTCACAGGAAAATGTTGGAGCAGGGTAGGTGATACCAGCCTAGAAGAGATTTGTGAGCAGTTGGTCTAGCAGTATCCTGTCTTGAAAGACATGACTCTGGTTGCAGGTGACAAATTTTTAATCAGTGGTTGTAAAAGAAACCTTGGCATTTATTCAGCAGATTGTTAGGGGAGCTTATTATTTTGTACCTTTTTGAATCAAGTGGTTGTCAAGGTCCTTCAGTCATTTCTGATGCTCAGAACAGGAAAGATTTTGATCTTGGTTCAGACTGACAGTGACAAGAGTAGCTAAATCGCAGTTTAAGCCTTGGAGCTCTACCTGCACTGCTCCCTCCATGAGAAAGGTTGTTCTTCATTCTGAATTGCTATGGGCACTAACAAAAGTTCTAAACCTTAAATTCAATGTGTTTCCTTTGAAAAGAGACTCTTTTAACTTGCAGGACTAATTATGCTTCATGTTGCTTGCTTCTGCATCTTGATAAGTCACAAATATGGGAAGTAGTTAGATTTGAGATTGGCAGCCACTATTGGGATTATCTCTTCTAGCCTCAGTGCAAATGTGTGGTCTTCTAGCTTCTTTAATACGTTGCTTTCTTAATTGCATAGGGCCAGCTCTACACAGACTTGACTGGTAAAGTTTACAGTAGCTTGCATAGTAGCTTTGGGTTCCAAACCTGCTTTTCAGCTGCAGTGCAAGTCAGGAGCTTTGCAGATTGTATAATTGAATAAGACTGTTTATTCAGATATTTTTATGGATTAATTACAGGTGCAGAATGAGGCAGTCCAGGAACCTAGGCGTGCTATGGCATGAGCTATCCTGCCTCTGTTTTCAAATCCGCTTCAGTCAAGACTCAGACACAACTTTGGTGGTTTAGACTGAACTGCCTGAGTTTGCCATAAGTGGGTTAGGGAGGGTTTATGATTCCTTTTGCTGGCACAACATTGGAGGTGGCAACAACTGGTGAAAAGAGTAACCAACAGTTTGTAACAGTAGTGTCTTCATTTTGATGTAACTCCATGCAGGATGCAAGTCAAATGTAGCTGTCTTGGCAACATATTAGACAAAATTAATGCAATTTGAGTGTGTGTTCTTAATTCCTGTTATGTGGATTTATAGACTCATAGAATCATTTAAGTTGAAAAAGACCCTTAAGATCATCAGGTCCAACTGTAGATCGACTTGAATTTAGTGGTAGGTGCAATTGTGTGTGTTCAGCCACTTGTATATATTCAATTTCTGTATTGCTTCTCTTTAATTCTCTTTTGTATACATGTTTAGCAAGTTATGTGGAAGGTGGCATTGTTGCAGGACAGAACAATGTGGTCTGCCCTTGGAAAACCTGTACTGAATTAATCTTTGTTTTTCTAGAAGAATTAACATTTTTGTGTTCTGATTTCTTGACCACTGAAATACCTTGGTCTCTATTCAGCTGCCTTTGGACTAAATCCTTTGAAGTTCTCCGCTATTTTGTAATGCAGCTCTGAACTTGACTACAGTGTTTCTAGATTCTCTATCCTAGGCCCACACTGGTCTCTGCTTCTACTTCAGGATAGAGTCCAACTGCAAATATGCCATTTAGAAAGGCTTCTGTACTTTTGAGCCTAGTAACTGCTGGATACTGCAGTGGTGCATTCTGAACAAGATACTCTTTTACTTCAGGAACAGGAAGTATTTCTTGATCAGCTTTTATTTGACCATAAAAATTTCTGAAGAAATTCTGTGTTCCCATTTCCTCTTATGTTCCCAGTCTGTTTTCATTGATTATGCTTTCCTGTTAAAGTGGCATAATGATTGGAGAATTGAAGGACTAAAATGTGTTGTCAAGTAGTAAAGCCAAGGCTGGTTTTCTTCCCCTGGATGGCAAACCTCAGTATGTTTGTCTGTAATGGCTTGCTGGACAAAATACTTCAGCAAGTGAAAAGTTCCTCTGAAGTAAAATTCAGCCTCATTGGATTCAGTCTTCCAAAGGATAGATTCTGCCCTTTACTTATCAATTTTCAAAGCATATTTTTTGTTAAAACCTGTTCATCAGCCCTGATCTGATTTTTCAAGCTTAAAATAAACGTGTTTGGTGGTTCATCCCTTTCCAGTGTTCTCGTAGCATTTTGAGCATCCTTCTGAAGGAGGGAACCTTTTACTGTAAGCAGCTTTCTACCCACTCAAGATCTAGTCTGTATTTTAGATGTGCAATTTGAAGGAAGTTTTCTTTGTGTTTCTTAAATTGAGTGGTGACAGTGAACCTTCGGTGTCTGGTGCCAAATATATCTGCAAAAAAAGCCCAGATTTTTCTTCTTGCTAGTACTAGCAAGATCTTTCTAGCTGTCTGACAGGAGACCCAATGCTTGTACATTGTCACTGACATACAGAAGCTTTAGCATGTTCTTCTGCAGTTCCTCACAGGCAGCACTGGATTTGGAAGGAATCCTGCTATAAGTGTCACTCATGCTTAAGGAGAGGCAGTCAAGAAGTGTTGCTAACTTAATAAAAATAAAACTGTACAAACTTCTGGAATCCTCTGTGATAGATATTGACAAGCTGGTTTATTCTATAGAGATAAAAAATGAGCTGGTTTATTAATCTGTAGTTTTGCTAAGGTTAAGTAGGGGTTGATTTAAGTATACCTGGCCCTATGAAGATAATGTGGTTGCAGAAGTGGAATTTTAAGCTGAATTTGGCCTGCAGAAACTCTACTGGTAAGTGAGACATGCTTTAAACTGGGTGGGTTCCCTCTTAAAAGACAGCTGTAGGACCTTTAAGCTGACCTCTATCTGTTTGTTTCAAGCACTGGTACATCGGTATTTTAAAAGCGGTGAGTTGAATGCATAATGTTAAGTGTCATTCCTAAGGTTAGATTCTTTTATTGAGATAGGCACACTTGGTTGTTCCTGATATGAGTAGGATGGGCTAACCAGTTTAAACAGAATTAAGCTATATTGTTAAGGCTTCTGAGCTTTAAGTATGAATAATTTTCTGGTTACTGATATTGAAAAAAGATGATCTGATGACTGTCACATTATTTCAGGAAACGACGTTGGCAGAAGTTCTTACGGTGCCATGCAAGTGAAACAAGTTTTTGATTATGCCTACATTGTTCTTAGCCATGCAGTATCACCACTTGCAAGATCATATCCAAATAGAGATTCTGAGAGGTAATTAGTCCACTTTTTGAATATCCATTTGTCTGTGTAATCAATTAGGAATGCTTGGGTCTAAATCAATAAAAGGAATATTGTTATTTATTGTTTAAGTGCAGCTGTATTGAAATCTGCTCAGAAATTTAGGCTGCCCAGTGGTATGAGAGTGAAATACCTCATTGTGCAGCACTGAAATGGAGACAGCATGACAAAACCCAGGATGAGTCCAATGTGAGGTTCTCTTAGTTTGGAAAGGAGCCAGAAGATAATGTCTTTCCTCAAACATTCTACTTAAAAGTTCTTCAAAGGAAGTTCTACTGGTTTAATGTTTGGTATGATGTATGTCTGCACTATGGCAGAAAGAAATGTGTGTGATTAAATTGCTTGCATAGACACAAGGCTAGAGAACAAGGCTAGAAATTACCCTAGTTCTTTAATACATGCTCCCATAAGCTGTTTTAAAAGGCTTGATCTGTAATTAAGCTATTAAAAGAATCTGTTCAGCTTGGCCATAATGTCAGAACTGCCTTTAAAAGTAGCATACTTCTAGACGTGCCATTTTTAATGCAGTTCTTAATGTCTCTCATAGAAACATGTACAGCTAGTACTTTCTCAGCTCTCAGCTTTGCAAGTTTTCTTTTTTTGAAAGGAGGAGGAGAAAGAAAATGAAGACGTGTCAGCCATGTTGTATTTTCATTCATGTATCCACTCTAGCATCTGTTATTCTAACCCTCAGTACAAATTGGGGCTGGATCAGAGCTGCCTCCCCTGAGACTTCCCTAGAATCTCAATGGCTTTGACCTCTCCAGGTAATTGCAGGGAGGGGTGGCTCTAACCAGTCACATAAGCTATCTAGGTACAATTTCAAACTCTAGTTAAGCTGTTAACTTTAAGCGTTAGTATAATTGGAAGGTGAAATAGTTCTCCTATAGTAAGTTTACCACAAAGTGGATGCAATCTTCCACTTGTGGATTGAAAGCTGACAGTATTTTAATAGTGCCTGTGAACCTCTAGGTTTTCTGTGGTATTAAATTCACAAAGGTTGAGACTGCACTTGTGCCTGTGATGGAGATATAGGAAGAGTGGCACATAGTGTTACACACTGAGATTTGAGACTGTTGTTTTAAGATAGATTAAAAGTGTGTCTGTTAAATGTATACTGGCTGACAATTCTTGTTGCTGAATAAAACTTCATTCTTAAAGATAGAACAACTTGGGGATTCCTAAAGTTTTGCTTGTGTTTTGGGTCCTGACCTTCATTAACTTCTCTGTAGTTCTCCAAAGGATATAGTCATTCTCTTAAGGTACCTGTATTTATTAGAGACATCAAAAAGTATATTTGTAAATACATGTAACAGAAGCCTTAGATGTCATGAGTATGTACACTTTACATGTATACTACTTACTGTATTTGGGAAAATGTTTGAATTTTGTTGCAGCTTCAGACCTGGGGAGAATTCCCAATAGCAGTGTTCAGGCATCATACATCTGATGTGTCTTTCTGCTGGTTCTGGGCTGTGATGTCTGAGTCTCAGAGTTTGTCATGCCAGTAGCTTGCTATTCTGTCAAAGGGGGTGATGTTGCAAGGGGAACAGCATTCAACAAAGTCATGTATGCAAGTAGTTCCACCAGCACCAGTCTTGTCAGTGCCCAAGGACCTGTAGGTGGATGATGAGCTGTTTGGTAACAAATGTGTTGCAGAACCTCAACAGCAGTCTGTGTTCAGTCTCAGTTTTTAGTTAAACCTGATGTGCTTGGGCAATCCAGGTGTATTTCGGATTTCTCTTCCACCTGGTAGGCAGAGTGGTCCAGACTCTGTACAATGACTTTTCTGGTGGCCTGACCTAAAACCTTAGCCATCCAGGAGTCTTTTGCTCCGATCATTTTTTTCCCTTTTCTAGGCTTCTTAGTGGTAGGTTAAACTGTAAACAATGGACTCCCTTTAAGAGCAGTGACTAGCTAGATGACATTCTACTAAAAGGAGCAACAGAGACTCAATGAAGAGCACTTGAAAAGTAGGAAGTTGCAGGAGGCTGAACTCCCCAGACTGACTTGAGTTTATTCAGTTTTGGCATAATTGGGGATAGCTTTCCCTTAAGTGGTGTCTTCTTGAACTGCTGGTGAGTTTGAATTCATATCTGCTCTTCCCAAGGGAACTTTCTGTGTACGGAGTCCTATTTTGTAGGTGACAGTCTCAGTAGATTTCAAATCTTTCTGGGTGGTCAACATTACTGTTCTTTTTCCGGGTCAGTCCAATTCAAAGGATCACAAGCCTAAGTTAAGGCTTTCTAGTCAGCTGCTGCTTCTGATATTCCCAGCATGAAAAAAAGAATCAGATTTTAGTCCTTCAGCATAAGCCTTTTTCTTGTCCATGTTCTGTAGTAGCAATTGTCACAGAATAATACAGGGTGGATTCAAATCACTCCTACCAGAATGTTCATTCAAGCTTCCAAATATAACATCTGGAGTGTAGTGGGAGCTGAAAGCTATCTTCTGTCTGAGTGGAAACAGTAGTCAGCTGAGTCCTGAGGGTAGTACTTAGAGCTACAGAAATTACCTTAACACTGTTTTGTCCTCAATCTCTTGCCCATCTTCTTTCAAGAATGGCTGAGGAGAGGTTTATAGACAGTTCAGATTTTGTTAGAGCAAACAGATTCCCATCATTTTAGAAGGAGGGGTTTTCCTGGTAGGAAAATGAGGAGACTGATCCATTTTGAATCTGTATGACTTGTATGCAATGTCATGTTCGGGGTTGTGACTTCAACCAAGGTGACTGAAAAATCACAATTGATTTTTTAATATTTGGGGACATGAATCTAGCTGTAAAATATAGTTATGGACAGGATAGCTTCTGCTTAAGGATCAGTGTCAGTATGTGCTTTGAACAGCTTTAGTATGGTCTTTGGCCATAGCCTGTCTCTACAGAAGTGTCATCTTAAGTGAGTTAACTAAAGAAGTCTGTAAGGAGTGGTATTTTCATAGAATCATTTAGGTTGGAAAAGATGTTTAAGATCATTGAGTTAACCATTAACCTAACACTGCCATGTCCACCACTAAAGCATGTCCCTTAAGCACCACATCTTTTAAATACCTCTAAGGATGATAACTCAGCCACTTTCCTGGGCAGCCTGTTCCAATGCTTGATAACCCTTTCAGTGAAGAAATTTTTCTGAATATCCATTCTAAACCTCCCCTGGTGCAACTTGAGGCCATTTCCTCTCATCCTCTTGCTTGTTGCTTGGGAAGAGACTGATACGCATCTTGCTACAGCCTCCTTTCAGGTAGTTGTAGAGAGCGATCAGGTATCCTCTCAGCTTCCTTTTCTCCAGACTAGACAACTCCAGTTCCCTCAGCTGCTCCTCATAGGACTTGTTCTCTAGACCTTTCACCAACTTCGTTCCTCCTCTTTGGCCACAGAAGTCCAATTTAGTGACCATTTCCCCAGTTTTACTCTGTTTCTTGATAAACTCCAGGAAACCTTAACAGATTTGTGGCAACAAACTCTTGCTCAGTCATTCATCTTCTTTGACACAGTGGACTATCTGTTACTACCCTGTTCATGGTCTTTATGTTAAGGTGCAGTTTCACACGATACCTTATCTAGCCTAACTGTCTCTGGGCTATCTCTTGTCAGCTGCCCTTTTTCTTCCTTCTCAGTCTGTATGTTCCTGACTCTTGCCTTGGATGAGAACTAGACATCCAGCAGTCAGAAGGTGAATCAGATGAACTCTCTGGTCTAACTGAAAACAAATACATCAACACTTGTGTCATGTTAAGAAGCTGATCCAGCTTGTGGCTGTGTGATGAGCAGCACAGAAGCAAGAGAAGCAGCAGGAGTTCATGTTTGGAAGATGGAGAGAGTGATATTGTACTGTTTGACAGCAATAAGTTATGCTGATCCAGATATGACAAAGATGCATCCTTAGGTTAATCCATATGTCTGTAGATCAGGATGTTGGCTTACATCTCGGCCTGTCACATGGTTCAGATACGAATGTGTGCTCAGACTGCGTCTCTAAACAGCAGCATAGACGCATTTGGGAGGCAGACAAGGTCATGTGAAATGAAGAATGGAAGACTGAAGTGCTCTTCCAGTGTAACTAAGACTTTTGAAACCTTTCTTCAGTTCCTAGAATTGCAGATTGGTAACAGTTTCCTCTTTACTGGTGCCAGACATGTGGTGCAGGTGGATAAGGATAAGGGACTGCCATGCAGACAGGTCACAATTAAGAGTTTGAGGAAGCTTTGGCAGGCTTTTGCTACTGTATGTCTGGAATTGTTGTTTACAGGTGATAATCTTCAAAACAACAGTAGTCTGGACCAGCAATATATAAAGTGATTTTTCCAACTCTGTGCTTGAAAGCTGTTTGGTCTCTTCCTGATATACAGTTCAACTGATCTAACTGCTGACAGTTCTGTATGTTAGGTTTGGATTGCCCCTGGTTGGCCAAGATAGTCCTTGGAGCTCTGGGAGCTGTCAAAGTGAATGTTAAATTTGCCTGCTAGAACTGCTGACACAGAAAACAGAAATGTGCTGTCTGAAACAATCCTTCCTGTGCTTCACATCTTGGATGGTGGGTGGCTGTCACTAGAATGTACGCTGTCTCTTAAGAGGTATCAGCAAAATCAACTTTTCCTGCATAGTATTATTCTGGGTAAAGGTTTTAGATTTATTTTCTTTTTTTAATCCTCATGCTTAAGCAGGTGCTTCTCATGTGCTCCTTAGTCTGCTTTTATATTTCATTGCCCTTTTAATACCAGGGGGATATTATGTTTCATAAATTCAATGAAGACTGTTCTTTCACTGACTTGATGTTTTTTTTCCTGTTCTGTTACTTGTTCATGTGGAGCCTGGCTGGAGCTTTAGATATATGATTTTACTGAATCTTATGTCAGCACTCTGAGCCTTTTAAGAGTGATCTTAAGATTTATTTGTACCTTAGTTGTGCTGTGATGACAATTAGAAAGTGTCCCTGTGAACTTGAGGGCTCGCGGTGTGTAAAAAGAGGAGCTTCTAAGCTCTCATCATAAAATAAACTAGGTATGTAAATAGCTTATTCCTGATTCTATTATATGATAATATTAAGAGAAAAACCTTAAAGGGACAGCTTTCCTAGGAAAGATGTCTAATTTTATTAACCAATTACCTGGTTAATAAACAAGCATCTTTCAAAAATTGTGGGAGTCTCTCATACCATGTAGAAGTTCTGGCCTCAGCCAGTAAAAGAAACACAAGTGTAGAATTTCCTCATACTAAAGACAGGGCAGGCTAATAGGTTTTTTTGTTCCTAAGCATTTTCAGTGTTGAAAACAGATAAAAGCAAAATTTTTAAATGTTTAGTTTAAAAAAATTGTTCTCTGATGCCATGGATGAGCTTGAATCCCATATATATGAAATGGTGTTCTTTGAGAGCAGTGTTTAGTTCGATCACACTTGCTTCCTTTTTGCTGCTGTATTAAGTATATGGCAGTATAGCCTTAATCACCTTTCAGTTTCTGATGTCTCATAGTGGATCTTCTTTAACTTTGGTGAACAATGTAGCATGGATCTGCCTTTTGACTCCTCACCTGCTAACTTAGTGAATTTCTTTTTTTCTACCTTTCTATGAAAAATTAGAGTTTGGGGCTTTGGTCTCTAGTCTCTGTGAAAGGAGCTAGTGAGAGAAGAAATTCCCAGGTTCTGTATGTGCAACTCTGCCACATTTGTTGGTGTAGCAGTAGTTTCACCCTTCACATCTATTTGATAACAGACATTTTTGGTATATCAGTCACCCAGGTTGATAAAATACCATCCTATAGCGTTCATTTTCCCTCTGGTATACGAAAGCATGACTATTGATTTGCATCTGGGAAAGTACTCCAAAAAGCTCCAGACTTGACAAACTCTTCTGTAAGAGCTTATGTTACTCAGTCTATGTTCATTTTCTGGTTCGAAGATCACAGCTGGTAGTAGTTGTGAAATTTATAGGTTATCCAGGCGTAAAAGCTCAAATCTTTCTGAAGGCATTCGCAGATGAAACTTTTTAGCTGCAATATTTCCTTGTCTGTCCCAGTGCTGAAGAAACCCAGCATGTTTATGTTTGTCTCATACTGGCATTGCTGTCTCGGGAACTGCAACTTCAGGGCCACAGCTGATTCCCTGCAGTATTGGTCATCCTTGTCTTCATTCTGTCTCCTCTGGCTTAACTTGCTTTTTGAGATGGAGAAACCAGAACTGCATCATGTATTTAAAATACCTTTATGTCATGGCAGTGTACAATGACAAAGTACTATCCTGTGTTTTATTTATTCTTATACTTAGCTGTTGAACTGTGGTTTCCAAAGAATTAACTATTATAACCCAGATCTTTAGTTGCTGAGTGGTGATAATCATGCCTTTAATTCTGCTTGTAAAATTAAAGATTTTATTTTTCCAACATGCATCTTTTTATCTACATTACATAAGCAGAATGGTGGATGACAGTCATTCTGTCTGTGAGGCCCTTCTGCAGCTATTGGACTTATAACTTTGATATTATTTGGTTCAGTGTTTGCTTAAAATGCTGGACTGTCTTTTTCAGTACTAAAACACTGACATGTCTTTGAAGTTGGAAGACCAAACATGGAACGTGGTATTTGGTCTTGCATGAAATAGTTATCCCTAAGCCAGTAAGAGAATTATTGATCCAGTGGTATTTGGTTTTGCATGAGATAGTAATCCCTAAGTTAGTAGGAGAATAATTGCTTCTTTTTAAAGTGTTACTATGAAATGACCTAATAAAGGTAGTCTAAATACATTTAGGCTATATATGTCCTCCCTTCCCATTATACACCTAAACAAAAAGAAAGTTCCAGTACAGGTACAGTGTACCTTTACTATATTGTTGTGGTTTGACCCCAGCTGGCAACTATGCAGCTGCTTGCTCACTCCTCTCCTGGTGGGATGGAGGAGAGAATTGGAAGAGTAAAAGTGAGAAAACTCATGGGTTGAGATAAAGACAGGGAAAGCAAAAGCCACACACACAAGCAAAACAAGGAATTCATTTACCACTTCCCATCGGCAGGCAGGTGTTCAGTCGTCTCCAGAAAAGGAGGGCTCCACCACATGTAGTGGTTACTTGGGACGACAAACACCATCACTCCCAACGCCCTCCTCTTCCTTCCCCCAGCTTTATATGCTGAGCATGATCTCACACAATATGGAATACCCCTTTGGTCAGATGGGCTCAGCTGTCCCAGCTGTGTCCCCTCCCAGCTTCTTGTGCACCCCCAGCCTCCTCGCTGGTGGGGTGGTGTGAGAGGCAGAAAAGTCCTTTACTCTGTGCAAGCCCTGCTCAGCAATGACAAAAACATCTCTGCATTATCCACGCTGTGTTCAGCACAAATCCAAAACGTAGCCACACACCAGCTACTAGGAAGAAAATTAACTCTAACCCAGCCAAAGCCAGCACAGATGTGAAATACAAAATAAGCTTTATTGTAACTGTTGAAGATTTTTAAAACTAAAATAATATTACCTTCTCCAAGATGGTAACTTTTCACAGCCCATTTTTGTACAATAGTCAGTCTTTCAGGTATCTTGATCATGGAGTTCGTAGTCAGTGTTTAAGCCACTAGTCCCTGATTAAAGGAAAGCTTGGAAGTTTAGTTCTCAAACAAGGACACAATCTCTGCTCAAGAAGTACAATTCAGGTACCTGAATGTTGGGAAGGTATTTTGGAAAAATATTACTTCAGCAGGACCAGGTAGGCTTTTTCTCTGAACCAGTTACTGTTAGGAATTTTCTTAAATTCTAACTTATTCTGGTTTTGGAGCCAGTCTATTTCTTGTTTCCACTGCCTCACGATCCATGGTACTTCCTTTATAACTGTGAGGATCTTAAAGTTGTGTTGTAAATCTGTAAGCAAGGACTAGTGAAGCTCCTGTCTTCGGTGAGCAGGACCAGGTAGGCTTTTTCTCTGAACCAGTTACTGTTAGGAATTTTCTTAAATTCTAACTTATTCTGGTTTTGGAGCCAGTCTATTTCTTGTTTCCACTGCCTCACGATCCATGGTACTTCCTTTATAACTGTGAGGATCTTAAAGTTGTGTTGTAAATCTGTAAGCAAGGACTAGTGAAGCTCCTGTCTTCGGTGTGAAGGTCAGCTGTGGGGCTGTGAGCTTAATATCTTCTTTGCATTGCATAGCTGTTCTGATCCAGATTCTGTGGAAAAAATATTTTCTGTATGGAGAAATGGAAGAACCTGTAAAGTGCTTTTATCAAGAACAGTGGTATCTGCATGTACATTCTTGATAATTAAGATGCACTCCATTTAGAAATATAAGGTGAAAATATTACCTGTGTGTCACTGTTTGCATGTTAATATGGTAGAAGACAAGTAATACACTAGTTCAAAAATCGTGATGCTTCATTAGATTAAATGGTGCACTAAGGAAATGAAAGTTCAGTAGGATTCTTTGGATAGGGATATCTTAAACTGACTGTTAGCATAATTTGATTGCTTGTTGAAATGCTTGCAAATATGTAACCAACAGTCTTTGTTTAATACTTAATTGAAAAATTTTTTTAGCACATTAGGTAGAATCATCAAAGTGACCCAAGAAGTGATTGACTACAGGGCCTGGATTAAAAAGAAGTGGGGGAACAAAATTAATTTATCACCTGAACTTGGTAGGTATAGCAGGAATCTTTGAAACCAACTTAAATTTTTTTCTTGAATTTGATGTAATTCAAAACTCATGCCTTGAAATTAATCACTTTCAGATATGTAGGAAAAAAAATAAAAGGAATTTGTAACTTTCTAACCCAAGACTAGTTTTCTCTGAGCCTGTTTTTCAATTAGCTTGTTAAACTGCAGCTCTTCTTAGACTTCAAGGCCCGTGAGTTTGTATTGTGTGCTCTTAAATGATGCTTAATGTTTTCTGTTAACAGATAATAGGTTGAAAATAAGAGACCAGATATCTCCGTGCAATGGGGAACAGCAACAGAACAGAGACTCTGAACCATCTTACAACCAGCGCTTGGCTTTGTCATTGGCTGGTACACAACAGTTATCCTCTGGCTCATCTGCCTCTTCTGTGTCATCGCTCTCCGGCAGTGACATTGTAAGCTTTTTCTTTTAATGGGTTAAACTAATAAGAAGAGTTTGTCATATTTTTCAAAGCCTCAATTTATACGACAGCAGTTAATGTGACAGACTCTCTCTAAGCTGCTACAGCAAATTAGTAGCTTCCCCTGCTCAGAAAAATTACTGATATAAAATATTTTTTCATTAAATTAAATGGGTCTTAATTCCATCCTAAACCTTCGGTACTCTTTGTGGTAGTAGTTAGATGTAATAAAAAATAAAAACCTAAGTTAACAGTAGCTAATTAAGAAGACTAGATGTATATCTTCATAAATCTTCCCATCAAGCAAAATCTCCCATTGTCAAATTCTGGTCCTTTTTCCCCACACCCCAAATTGAACATGAGCATCATATCGTGCTGTGAAGGTAAATAATATTCCTTACTGTTTTCAGCCAAGCAGTCAGTTCATGTTTTAATGGTAACTGGGCCCTCATATGTAAAGTATTGATGTCAGCTTCCTTGTTTGAAAGTGCAATTTGAGAGTAATTGCTGGGCTTTATTGTAACTTTCTGGAAGAGGCGGCTCTAGTCTCTTTAGGTATCTCCCCAGACCTTTAAGATTCTGTAAGGTGTTTTGGTATGGACTTAACACAGAATTGGGCAGTGCAGATTATAAAGCACAAAACTGCACTGCATGGCTTGAGGTGCTCATTATAAATCACTGAAGCATTCTGTGCTAGGCAGAGGTATTGACTGGAACAAGATGCAATATCCGGTTAACTACAGTAGTGAATAACTGGATGATGCCAAGAGAGGTCCAAGTACCTGTTTCTTGATTGCTTTCAAAAACTGGTCAAATATGGAATTAAAGGTTGGGAATTGTATTCAATAAAAATTTAATAACTTTTGAGGGACAATCACCTTCTTTGTATGTTCTGATTACTTTCTGTAATTCCTTTATGCTACCGAATTTTCTGTGTTGAATTGTCTTTTCACTCCCACCTCTAGTAAATATGGTGAATGCTTTAGTTGCACCATCTGGCTAATGGAAAAAGAACAGCATGATGCTTGCTAGGGATACTACTAGCCATGTTCCTGGCTTGAGAATGTCAGTGAGAAAGGTATTACTGTAGTAAATTTTATGAGGAAATGCAAATATTTTCTTAGTATTGTGCATTTTCAACATAATGGGTGGTGAGTGGTTATGACCTCTCCTTACTCCCATTTGCTTGACATTGAAGATGAAACTTAATTGCCTGATACTAGAGAAATTAATGAAAAGTGAAAAGGAAACTTTCAAGAAAAAAGACCCACAATGAGTTTGGGCATTCACAAAGTAAATGGAAATGCTGCCCTTTTTAAAAAAATTAAAAGCCTTATACCTATGTGCTTGTGATAGACCCCATCTATCATTTATTGGTATTATGTCTTTAGTAGACTGCCAGCACGTTATCTTTATTTGGTATGGAATGGCAGGTTTCTGACAGATAGTTCACGAGTTCATCCTACTCACACTTGGATATGTGAGGATGTGCAAGTTCTGGTTGAGCAGTCCTGAGCTGCACGTGATTCAGGAAGAGAAACCTGTTCTGCTGAAGAGGCTATCTGGCATGATCTGGCATAGCACTATGCCCAGGTTCCAGCAAAGGAACATCTAGTGTGGGTGTGGCAAAACTTCTGATGTGCTGCAAGTAGGTATGATGCAGTGAGCTCTGGTAGCAGCTTCAGAACAAGGGAATATGAATATAATATATCTCATGCCTGTAGAAATATATGTAATGTTAACACTGATCTTGTGGAAGGATTGTTCTTCAGGAATTATTCTGTATTCATTTAAAGTTAAATCTTCTGAACTTCTCTGATGGCTGAAGACTGAAAGCAAGATAAAGATTATAAGGAAAATACAGGAGATGGGAAGATCCTAGATCAACAGTTTGCTGATCTCTTACCAATAATTAAGGTTTTATTTTAATAGCAAAATACTCATCCCTGTGATGTCACTATTAACCTTAAGCACAAGGTCTGCATCAAGACACTGTTTCTGGAGATGTATTTTGCATGACTTTAGAGTATCTTTTCCTGTGTATCAACTACAGGATCCTAGCTGTCAAATTAGAGAGACTTGATAGTATACTTGCTTTTCAGTTTATGGCTAAAGTTTTGCTGGTAATAACAATCAGCTTCACCTTGACCTTTCTGAGCTCTGCCTACCAATGTAACAGAAGTCAATTTACATATGTTGAGGAAGAGGAAATAAGCTTGGCAACTTGTGGCTTGACTTCTACTGAAGGTCAAATATTCCAGCTGTCCACTCTAGAACAGAAGTTAGCTGTATTCTGAAGTCATCACATCACTGTACACCAGTCATAAGTTTGGAGGCCCTGCACGTATTCGTCAGTATGTCCTGGAAGCAACAGTGGCAGTATGTATTAAGTATGCAAGCATTGTTGAAGCAGCGCAGTATTGCTCATAGGGATCCTAGATTTTTTATTAAACTCTAGAGTTTAACAGTTGGTTGTAATAGCAGTTAGCTTAGTTGGTTGTAATACAGCAAGCTGTATGGTTTTTAAAGATTTGCTTCCCTGAAGTTCTGGGAGCATTACAGATTTTTGCATTATTCTGTAAATATACCTCAGCAGCTGAATAGACAGGGCTCCTGGTGTCTCTGACTTATGGGAACTTCAGAGATGGTTATAGATTTGTTCCAGTAGCAAGAGAACAGAACAATAGAAAGGAGCAGGTTTTTCTGGAGACCAGATCGGCATAAACCAGAGCTAACACTTAGAAGTCAGCCTCTGCTGTACTTACTCAGAAGTGTCGAAATGTAGGGATATAAGAGCTTAAAGTTACCAACCTGTTTCCTGCTGCTACTTCGCTTCCTTTGAGGTCCATACTGATGGTAACCTTTTGAAGATGAGAACTTGTGTACCACTGAGGAATAAGAGAGCTGCCTTCAAGGACAGCCTTCTTTTTCCCTGGATATTTTAGATGTAGATGCTCAGTACACTGCCTCAAATTCTGAGGCATGATTGCTTTCATCTCTGCGGGTCCAGGACCATCTTGCAGGGGAGCACACTTCTGGGCCAGTGTCTACACAGCCCAAAACTAAAAGCTGGATCTATTGAGACTAAATAATTTAGTGGATTTTCCAAGGCAGCAAAGCTACCTACAAAATGTCTTATGCTAGCACTATCTGGCTGATGAAATTCTAGTTGTACTGCCTTTTATAAGTGTCCTAGCAAACTGCAAAATAAAAGAAAGCTTTCGTAAGGACCAGTAAATCTTGGATCAAAGACTGTGTAGAAGAGGAATCTGTCTTCTGGTATCACTATTACTATCAGTGAGATCACTGTTCAGTTTATGGGTTTGTCTTACTGTACGTGTCACTACAGAGCTCTGTCCCCCTCACTGGCATTTCTAATGTAGTTCCTTGCAAAATACTGAGTACTGAAGTACCTGCCCTATTACCTCAGTTCTGTGAAGAATATAAATATTAGTGATCAGGAGCAAACTAAGGAATACATGGAAAGAAAGCTATGGATCATCAGGATGTATCTGACTATGCATACATTTTTCTACATTCTGTTAATTATCAAACTGATCTATGTAGTAAGTCTTTTCTCAATGAAGTATTCTGCAGTGCAGGTATTTAAAATGCCACCTGCTGCCGTGACAAAGCAGCAGTATGCATTCTTCACTTACTCATGCAAACAGGTAAGTTGCAAAATATTGCACATTCCCACATGATCCAAGAAATATTGAAGTGAATGATGGAAGATGCTTTATAAATATCTTTGCTATCAAGGACAGTGCAAAATGTGTGAGTTCTTAGTCTCTGGGAGCAAGAGTCAAACTGCTCCACAGTAGAAAATAAGCCTCTGGCATTAGGAAATCTCACTTTAACCTTCATACTGAGTTAAGTGATTGTTATGAGAATCTGAAACCAGATGAAACGAGCCATGTTTGCCCCCAGCTCTCTAGACTCGTTCTGTCTAGTTGCAGATGTCAGTCTGAGAACCTAAGCAGTGACCAAATTCCTCTGGAAAATGTCTTTATTTCCTGGGTGCTTTTTTGTTCTGGATCTGCACTCTGTAACTGGTGACCTGGATTTCTTGTTGCTTAGGCATTGTGGAAAGCTGCTTTTTATTAGCTTAGGAAGTCCTAGAGTAGTACTGGAGAATATCTGCTGCCTGATCAACAGTCCCTGCCAAGTGAATAATCCTAGGTATGTTTTTGCAATCTCATTTTGGTCTGGTATAATTCCTGGTGCGATGCATGCTCTGCAGTTTTGATGCTGCTATGCCAGATAAAGCACAGCATTTTATGTGACAGTGCTACCTGCATATCAGTAACAGATGTAATGGCTTATAGGAAAGTTTTAAAGCTCTTTTCTGTTATCTAATGGATATACCATCTCGTATCTAGTCCAGTGCAGAATCTCAAAGTTGTCTGTTAGAAGTTTGGATCTAAGATATTTCGTATACCTTATCTTAGTGTTTCTGTTGGTAGTGTTTTTTGGGCTTCTATGACAGGATTACTTTATGAAGAGTTCTGTCTTCTCAAGACCATGCGGTCATGTCAAGGTAGTTGAAGTTTCAGCAGACAAAGTGCCTGTGTAGTCTAGTTTGGGGAAGAACACAATATTTACCTCTAGTTTCTTAGGATTTGCAATATGTTATTTCAGAGTGTTCTTGAAATTTTTAGCTGTAGCCATTGCTGTTCAGGCTTTTTAATGACCTTTCATCAGTGTGTCAGTGCTTGATCTGCTCGCTGTTCTGACCCCATCAGCTAGGGGATATGCAGGGCAGTACCTTAAGTGTTTTGTGGAACATGCCTTTTCATTGTCTTCAAGTATTACATACTCAGTCCTTTGATTGGATACTTATGTTGTGTGAGTAGTATATAAATATGACTTATAAATAGATAAGACTAATACTTGTTATTCCTAGCATTCTGCTGAATGCGTACAAGATCCCCACTGACTTTGGAACTGTTACTTGCTCTACAGTAATTGTGGCTTAGTACTTGAACTCAACATGCTTAATGAAGTTATCACCATTTCCTCTTCCTTTCTGTTAGTCAGAGTGTGAATTTCAGCTTGTTAGCAGGAACTGTTGTACTTCCCTATTCACAGATAGAGGTGATAGAGTATATGATATATCTTGTCCTGATAATTGCTTTAAAAAAGTGACATTTAAATTAGCAGGTGTGAGGCATGTGCTTATCTGACACTTCAGAGTAGTTACTGTAACAGCTCTTGTAGTCTTGTTAAATCTGTCCTAATGACTATGATATATTTATAGAGTTCCAGATGAAATGGTGTGTGTAGGGAGTGTGGGCAGAAGAGGGTGGCCCAATGAAATTCTCAGTCTGACAGCAAGAACTACACAGATTTTTCCTCTTCTTTCTACATGCCTGAATAGTCTCGTGTCCTGACCAAAATAACGATTCAAATATGTGTATGGATAGTTGGTTATCTTTTTGTAGAAGAATGTAGATTCTATTTTACTCTTTATCCATTCCTGGACGAATAAAGGCAAGTGCTCTGAAAAGTAGGTCTCTTAATTGTTGTTAGTCTTTGAAAAAAGACAGAAGTGCTGACTTGCAGCCAGTTTGTCTCCAAATAAAGGGAGTGGGCAGCCCTGAGTGCACAGACACAGACAACCTGATGTTACCAGGGAAAAGCATTTGATTGACATTTGATTTGGGGGATTTAAGAGTTTAAGCCCCAAATCCTTTAAAAAAAATCTACTCTTTTCTCCTATTCTTGCTGTGCAGATTACTGACAGTTTCTGTGAACCAGAGGGGAACAGATTTTTCCAGTGCTGTTTTGCCTGTTTTCCTCTTCACCATATAGTCCCATATTTGTTTATTTTGTTTTTTTAACCCATATCTTTGACCATGTGCTGTTTTATACTGTCTCATGCTTTCCTTCAGTTCTTCTGTCTCAGTTGCTTGAGCAGTCTTTTATCTATATCTACTTGAAATAAGCATAAATTTCTGCAAAGCTGCAGGAGGCACAATTTTGAACACAAAATTATAAAGTAATTTATTTAATAACAAGTTGTTTTAAGCAGCAAAGGGTACAGAGGGAATGTATAAATCAGCAAGGAGAATTGGATTTTACTGCTCTGATGTCAATGAAATAAGGAGAGAAGCACACAATTTTGTGAAGGTCAGGCTCAGACTACTTTCTGATGCCAAAGGCTAGTCATACTCTTACCATTACTCTTACTCTTAACATTCCCTCCCCTGAAAAAAAACCAACAGAGGTACCTAAGCCATTTTAGGATGGAAGAAAACCTAAATTTTTATATTATATATGGTATATGTTCAGCTTGCATAATGAGGCCTGTAATTCAGTGCTGTCCTTGAAAAACTAACTTAAAATATTACTGTACTCTTAACAATACAGACTATCTGAAAGCCTGTGAAATGAAAGTATTAGGTGTAACAAAGGAAATTTGAAATGACACACTTCTGAGACATTTTTTATTTAAGATGGCTTATCTGAAATACAGTGAGTATTGATAAAACATTGAATAAGCCCACAGTCAAGCCTGGCAGGATGTAATAAGATTGAGGTTAAAGGGGTACTGTGCTTGTATTTAATCTTGGTATATACTAATTAGATTATATTCATAATTGTCTTTATGTAAAATGAACACTAATGCTTCTGGAGGATACATACTTTTCAGTTTGCTTGTGTATCCTTTATGTCTTCTTTCAGTTATCCCCTCCTGTAAGCACAGTGACCAAGGTATTTCCCTTTTGTAATGCAGTTGCCTAAAGGCAGAAAAACTGGCCAATTGAGTTTTACTCAAGAGTGTATTGTATTGTTTGTAGGCTGGCAAATGGAAATGGTGCAACTGTATTGATACAAATTCTCTACCCTGCAACCTCCTGTAGAAGTAGAAATTTTGTTCATCTCAATTCTACTTTGTTTACACCATAGTTAAAGTTATGGCTCCACTTACCAAAAAGGGGGAAGGGCACAAGCTCATGTGGAAGATATTAGATGAGGGGGTGTAATCCCTGAAATAACCTTGGAAGCATGCTGCTTTATCAAGCAGAGTTAAGTGTGCTGAGGCTGAAACCATTCAAGTGAGAGCATGCATTGAGAGTATGCACGTGCATGTGGCCCCAGACATGAAATATCTCAAGTTTTCTGGTGTTGCTCTATGCTCCAAGGAGGGTGGTTTTACACTTTTACTGAGTCAATCCAGTAGTTAGGATTGACTCTTGCTAGGAATGTTTCTGTTCACTAGCTGCTCCTGCTCTTCAGTGTTGGTGTTCACCTAATCCTGTGGTGAGCTGATTCAGAAGGTGAAGCTAGTAAAAAGGGGATTACTGTTTCTGTGGATTGGCTCAAAATAATGTTAAATGCTAGTGCAGGTATAATGGAGAAGGCCAGAATGGGAAAAGAGGCAGAAGGAGTAAGACAGGCAGCAGTTATCTGTTAAATCACTTTAATTGTAAGAAAGGAGAGGAGCACGTGAAAAAAAAAATCTGTGTAGTAAATCTGTGGTGTAAAGTGTTAACTATAAACAACAATTTTCTCAGTATTTTCAGTTCTTTGCTTTAAAAAATGGAATGCAGTTTTTACTGAAGGTCTTGCATTGTTCTCTCACAGCTTCCAGCTACCGAAAGTTGTGGAAAAGAAAAAAAATGTTTAATTAGAGGAAGAAGATTGGAAAATGGTAACAGTAAGAATCCTTTTGTGAAGGCCTCTGTAGTTCATCCTTGGGGGAGTGGGGTGTAAGAACCCGAATCTGTCACATTCACAAGAAACTTGCATTCTGTTGTTTAAGTTTTGATTTCTGAATACTGACTTCTAGGATAGTTACTCTTTTACCACTGGGCCCAAACTTAAACAGACTGGAATGGTGAATTAATCTTCTCAGGCCACTCCAGCTTTTTTTTTTTTTTTTTAAAGTCTTAGAAATTGGAAGCTCTAAAATGGTAGCTGTTGTCAGTCAATTGAAATTTCTCAATTGACTACATCATGAAACAAAGCAGAAAGCACCACTTTTTCCTGCATTTAGAATAATGGAAAGGAAACTTATGAACATAATTGAGCGCCCACGAAATTTGTGGAAACTGAACTATTGTCTTGATGGATGAATGTACCAGTGCAGTTTACCTTGTATCTTAAGCCTTCAGTTATTAATGGAATTGAAATAAGCTCTTACGATCAGACCCAGTTAGTTAGTAAGGAGCTTCTAGTGAGTAAATATTCTCTTGCTGATAAGGTGCTGGGACTTCCTGTAATAGGAGATGCATTTTGCAGAACAGTAAAGGATTTATTTGTTATCTTCTGGTGTCAGGAAGAGAAGTTTGGATTGTAAGATTGCTTCAGCTC
This sequence comes from Antrostomus carolinensis, assembly GCF_000700745.2. Classification (NCBI taxonomy): domain Eukaryota; kingdom Metazoa; phylum Chordata; class Aves; order Caprimulgiformes; family Caprimulgidae; genus Antrostomus; species Antrostomus carolinensis. The sequence continues at coordinate 90,266 of NW_010290325.1, read as the reverse complement.
TTCATCTTTCATATGACTGCAGTGTCTCATTATTTCTGTCTAGACAGAAGGCTAGGGGTTCCCATTTCTCAAGCAAAATTTGCAGTTGGATGAGAGTTCATCAGTAACACTTGAGTTTCTAGGTCTCTTCCATACTTAATCTTCTTTACAACATTAAGGTAAATTAAAGAGTCCTTGGTAATCAAGTCTATGAATAGTAGAAGTCTTCCTTCCGGGTACTAAGTTTTTACTATGGAAGTGGAAACTGATTTAAAGAGTATGTTTTAAAATGGAAACTTCCTAGCAGGATAAACCTGTGTCTGGCAGGCCCTCTTTATTTCCAAAAGCATCTCATTAGATGATACTTTCCTTGCAGGATGAGGGACTCTATGATTGGCATTCATAGTAGTAGTAGTCAAGAGATTAGGAATTTATCTTGGCACTTAGTGCAGTCATTGTTGCTTTATCCCTAGATTATTTGCTAAAATCAATTGAGGGATTTTACCCTTTTATTTTACATTAATCTTTTTACAACATGACTTCTGTAGCCCTTACCCTTGTAAGAGTCAGAGCTTTTGTCTTCCAAACATGAATATAAAGTATCAGAGTATTACCTGTATGCATTTACTTAATTGTAGGTCTTCTGAGCTTCTGTAATGCTTTAGGTTTGCACATTACACTTAAAAATCCTGTCCAGAAGACCCAGTAAGATTTAATCCCTCAGTGTAGGGGCAGTGCTTGTGGAAAATAAGTTTTGTTCACATTAGGCTCAGTTTTTTCATCACTGAGGTTAACTTTTCGGTTTGAGGAAGAAAGGTGATGCTCTCCTTCACAAAAGGATTTTGATGCTGGTGTGAAGTTAGCATATCAACTCCATACAGTAATCCTGTCAGCAATCCAGGATCATCTCAGAAGAGGTATGCAATCTACTTGTATGAGATACCTATCAGTAAATAACATTGAGACAGAAGAACATACCTATTATAAAATGAAAATAAAGCAATACAAGCTTCCTTGTACTGAAATGTATCTAGTCTCACTTAAACCATGGCTTCCTTTTCTCTTCCATCTGCTTCAGCTTCCATTCTGGAGTTAACTTTTTGTTCCACAAAACCCCTAAGAAATCTTATAAATGGCAAGTGTCCCATCTAGGTTAGGTATGTGAATCTTCAGGGGACCTAATTGTATCTACGCAGAAGAGAAAGGGGAGATTCTTTGGTTGGAGAGACTAAAGCTATTCTTTGGTCAGGTTTGTGAAGGTGACAGTAAGGTCCCTCTTCCTCCCATCGGACTACTCATGGTGACTTCTGAAGTTGTCTGTTCAAACATGACTACCCCCTCTTTATTTTTCCCTCTTTTTTTTTTTTTAAGAATGACAGTGTCTAAAGAGTTCTTACCTGTGTGTCTGACTCTACCACCTACTTAGTTAAGAATGTATCAGCTTAATCTTTGTAGGGTCCTTGGTGTGTTCCTGTAGCTAATATTGTAGGATTGGGCAAAGGAGAAAAACGCCATCTCATCCAGGCAGTCAGCTTTGCATGTGCATATAACTGAGCTTAATTTTTTTATCACTGCTACAGCATGTAGTTGTCCACTGTGAACATACTTATTAAATGGTAAACATCTGAGCTCATAAATAAGACTTAAGTTTCTGCACAGATTCCTATTACCAGTATGGTCTGTCTCTAGTGAATTTCTGATGCAAGTATCTGAAACTACTTCACAAAGGCATACTGTAACTTTTACCACTAGTCGACCTAGTAGGAGAGCTCCTTTCTTTCTAGAACTTATTTTTTGTAAGCACAGCTTTATATGAGTCAATAAAGGAGTGATTGTTCCAATGGCTGACAGTTTTATTGAGGACTGTTTCTGCTGTGGGTATTTACTTCAACTAGGATGCACGTTTGCCTTTCTGGTAGTTTATTGCTTGAGCTGCTCAATATTCATAACCGTCAGTCTCTCTTAAATGATCTTCTCCTTTCCCCAAGAAAAGCTTTACAATATTTTATTGTTTCTGTTCTTGAAAATAATTTCCTAGACAGACTATTCTCTAGCCAAAAAATCTAATTTGGAAAGCAAGTCCATGTGGTAGAAAGTTAGTAGTGCTGGAGGTCTATTTAAAGTCTGCTTAGTTTAAGTGAAAAGTTTTTCCTTCCAGGCAATTAATCTTTAGAGAAAGAGCAATAGAACACTTCAGGAATTACTTTAGCGGAAGAGATCCTTAATGATCTGAGCCAATAATGTCTTTTAATTTGGTAATTCCTAAATTACTAATAGGCCAAGTCTCATCTCTTGCTATGCTTTGAGCCAGATGGATGAGAATGGTAAAAAACACTGGTTTTGGGACAAAGAGTAACTTTTTTTTCCATTATTTTCAAGTTCAGAATACTTTGGAATTAAGGGCAAGGTAAAAAGCAACAGTAAAATGTAGTTTTTTCTACTTTCTGTTGCCATTGTGTTATGTTGAAAAATGTTTTACAAGATCTGTGTTCAGAGTTGTTTCAAAAGGTTGTAGCTTGCTTTTCAACTTTCTCAACTTAGAAAATAATTGTTCATTTAAGAACTAAGGCAGTTGGGTGTTTTCAGCCTTCAGTAATTCCTGTTAACCCCTGCCTTTGTGCTTGCCTCCTTGCTGCTTGTCTCAAGCGCTCCAAGCACACAGTATGACTCTGCTTATGATGCATCTGTAGTTACTGTTGGTCAGGCTGGGAGGAGGAGGAAGCGTAATCAGTAGTGTCAGTTCCATTACAGTTTTCTGTAATCCTACACCCATCTTGCTTCCCCTGAAGAATTATCATTCAGATTTCCAATGGAAAGCAAGGGGAACAGAACTCCTAAGTAGCAGTGAAGTAGGCGACTAGACTTGACTGGCAGAGCATCTCCTTGTTTCTTGGTAGGTGGAGCCCTAACTTTGCTATTCCTGGGTAGAATGGGAGAAGACTATAACAATTACAGTGAGTAACTTTGCCATACAGATAAGTACAATCCAAAACACTGTTCAGAGGACTGATTATGTCACGACACCTAAAATTCTAGCCTAACAGTGTCACTGTTGTTCTGCTTTTTCCCCAACCTTAGTTCACATCTTCTAATTCTGATTTGGTAGAGATGCAAGTTTGGCTTTAGGTTGTGCTGACTGGAACTGACCTGTGATTGCTGTAGACCTGTTGACATTGTCTCCTTGATGCAGGTTCAATTACGTTTTTGCTAGATGTGTAAAATAAACATACTGCTGGCTTGTACTTTATTTTTTTACCATTGAAAAAAATAATTACATTTTACAGTATTCACATGAGTTGATATTTGGGTGCATTTTCACATGCATAGCCTGTATATACTGTACTTTCTGTAAAGTTGCTTTTCTTTTCCCCTTTTTCTCTGCCAAAAGGATTCTGATACACCACCTTGCACAGCTCCTAATGTTTACCAGTTCAGTCTGCAAGCACCGACTCAGCTTATGGCCAGTTTACCACCTGCATTGCCTATGCCAAGTGGTAAACCCCAATCTGCGCCTACGAGAACCTTGATAATGGCCGCCAGTAATCAGGTATGAGCCACCTAAATGGAGCAACTTTTTCATGAGAAAGCGGTCAAACCGGAAGTGTAGATCATTTGCGCTGTGCTGTCAGTCTAAAAACCTCTGAAGATGACCTTCATATAGCATGTGCTAAACTTCATGTAATCATAAAGTATTTATCTGCCATGTTAGAAGTGTGGGGAGAAGAATGGGTGGGAAAGTGTTTGCTGTTGGAGTTGCATCTCTGAATATAAGAGCCCTTCCGTAGCACACTGACACCTATGAATAAGTTGAAGGGAGTGTGTCAGATGTCTGACTCCTTAAGTTGTATTTGAGATTCCTGGTGCCTAACCAGTGGGATATTGGCAGATCTTTAGGCTATTTAACTTCCTGTTCGTAAAATAGAAACTTCATGTAGGTGGTGTACTTGTAAGCTAGTTTTTTAATCTGAAGAAATAGTACTGATCTATCTAGGCTTGTTTAATTGTCCTGATTTTGAATTATTAGAACAGATCTGACTACACTTGTGGCTTTCAGTAATACATTTTAAAGATACAGAACAAAATTACAGACATGTGTACAAGTATTTTTACAAAAATATTAAATGTGTGCTTAAATGTGCTGGGAGGTGAATGTGCAGGGAATCTGTATGTTACTCAACTAGGCTGAAGTATTTTAGCTAATGTATACATTATAGTACGAGGGAAGGAAAATCCTCAGGTTTTTTTACAGCCTCAGTGCCTCTGTCTTCAGGAAAATAGTCCCTCGATCTTGATTCTTAAAACTATTAGTCAAAACAGCTGTCTCACTTGAATTTTAATGCAAGTTGTGGGTTGTAAGTTGCCTATGATAACAAAATAATGAATTGGTTTCTTTGAAATGTAGTTCTGGTCAGATTCTCCTGTGCAACCTGGTGTAAGGAACCTGCTTTGGCAGGGAGGTTGGACTAGATGATCTCCTGAGGTCCCCTCCAATCCCTACCATTCTGTGATTCTTAAAATGTTTTCTTTCTCAGTCCTGCTGTTGTAGTTCTTTGGAATCTAGGGCTAGGATATTTTTGACTTAGTGACTTTGTCTTCTTTATCTGATTCAGCATGTCCTTGGCACTTTGGGCATGGCACAAGATGTATTTGCTTCAGTTTCTGCTTTGAGGTTGTTCAAGTATTTTGCAGAATCACAGAATAGCTGAGGTTGGAGGGAGCCTCTGGAAGTCACCTAGTCCAACTCTTCTGCCCAAACCAGGGTCAGCTACAGCAGATTGCTCAAGGCCTTGTCCAGTCAGGGTCTGAGTGTCTTCAAGGATGGAGACTCCCCAACTGCTCTGATCAACTTGTTCCAGTAAAAAAGTCTGTCTTCGTAAATTTAAATAGCGTTTTCTGTATTTCAGCTTATGCCCATTGCTTCTTGTCCTTTTACTGGGCACCAATGAGATGATTCTGGCTCCATCTTCTTTATACCTGCTTACTAGTTAAACTCATCCTTAAATTCCTTCCTGAGCTCTCTCTTCTTGAGATTAAAGAGTCTGAGCTGTGTTGCCATTTCCTTGTATGACAGATGCTTCAGTCCCTTATTTATTTTCATGGACCTTCATTGGACTCACTCCTGTATGTCCATGTCTCTCTCTTGCTGGAGAGCCCAGACCTGGGCCCAGTACTCTGTGTGTGGCCTCACCAGTGCTAAGTAGAGGGAAATAGTCACCTCCCGTGACCTGCTAGAGTCATACTCTTCCTCTTGTAGCACAGGATGCTGTTGGCCTTCCTTCATGCAAAGGCATAGTGCTAGTTCATGTTCAACTTGTCCACTGGGAACCCCTGGTCACGTTGGACCAAGCTGCTTTCCAGCTGGTCAGTGCCCAGTGGGTACTGGTGTGGGATTATTCCTTTACAAAGGCGGAGTTTAGCATTTGCCTTTTGCAAACTTCATGAGATTCCTGTCAGCCCATTTCTCCAGCCTGACTAGGTCCCTCTTTATGCAGCACAGCCACCTTGTGTATCAGCCCCTTCTTCCAATTTTGTACAATCTGCAACCTTGCTGAGGGTCACTCTCTCCCCATCTTCTCTAACGAAGATGTTAACTAGTGTTGGCCCTAGTATCAGATCTTGGGATATACCACTAACTGCTGACCTCCAGCTGGACTGCTGCTGATCAAAATACTCTGAGCCTGACATGTAAGGGAATACTTTTCATTCAACTTGTGAGTTTGATTTATATGGCTGAAGATGGTAACTGCCACTTCAGAATTAAAAAAGAGGTAGTGCTTTAAACGTTGAAACTTTTAGATGAGTAATGAAGAAATTTAATCTGAACATAATTTTCAATGTTCATTAATGTCAGCAGTGACTTAGGGCATGGTATAGCTTGATGCCCAAATTCTTCATAGTTACTACACAAGTGCTTGTTTTAGGCACTTCACTGAAATGTTTTTCAGACCTTTTTCATTTAGACCAGGCTACTTTCCCTTTGCATACTGCAGGTGTTCTACTCTTTCCTTGCAGGCAGGTTAGTGTGGAAGGGGCACCATCTTTGAAAGCTGTTATCACTTGCTCTTCCCAGCTACCTGTGCAATCCTCAGTCATCTACCAAGCCCCAGTTGTACCTCGGGGTATGCTTTTTGTTTTAATCTTCTAGGTGATTACATAGATTCCTCCTCCCCTCTCTCCCCCTTTACCTGTCCTACCCTACTGCTGAATCTTACCTAGGCAAAAACAGCTTATCTGCTGGAAATGTTAACAAATGTTAACAGCACAGGAAATGTTTTCTATCAGTGAGAAGCTAATAGGACAATATATTGCTATTTTAGTGTCTGCAGTTGAGTATTCACGTGCTAGTGTACAGTCTGAAGCTTTTGGAATTTGTTTAAAATAAAACTGGATAGCTATTTTAACTTAAACAATCTAAAATAGAAACTTAGTCTAGTTTATTCTTTTCCTTAGCAACTCTGCTTTTCCAGAAGAGGTACTTTGGAACTTAACTTCATCAAAATTACACAAAAAAATAATCCAGTTTGGAGACATGCAGTTCTTCATACAAAACAAGTTGTCATCTGGAGTTTTTGCCTCAGTTGTGAAGAGGCAATGTGTTCCATGAGTTTTGGATCTCTGTTGGAATTTTGAATCTTGGAAAACTGCTTTGTAGCACTTTTTCTGTTACTTGGCTGTCCTTTCCAGTACTTGTTAACTGCTCTTTTAGTAGTTTGTACAATATATATGTATTTAAAATTGAGAATTTTTCCGTCCCTTTTGCTTGACATTTTCAAAGATGTGCCTTTGAGATTTATGTTAAATCAGATAAATTTCTTGCTATCTACAGTTCAGAAATGGGATTGATGGTTTTTCAGCATTGAATTTACCAAAAGCTTACCTTTTGTGAAGTAGAAATGATCCTTTTTGATAAGGATTATGACCAAATCAGAAGTGGGAAATGAAATCGTTCTACCTAGAATACTGTAAATGTCTTCTTTTCATTTGCAGCTTTCTGAGCTAGATTAAGTTGATGGCTTTCTTTTGGCAGTTGATGTAACTTAAGACCATACTAGTTTATAACTTTTAATGGGCACAGTTTGCTTGCTCAGAGACTCCTACTGTGATAGACTTGAACGTGTGCAAGTCTTTTTCTTAACTGCAAATGTTCTTTCATATTCAAAAAATCTTTGAAAAGGCTTAATTTGTCTGCATGGTGTCTTCAGCCTTTTCCTTGGCAACTTTCTCTGCCTTAGTTCAGCCTGGAAGCTGTACCTGTGTGCCCAGTACTACCCTCAAAAGCTGGAGATGCCAATGTCAAGAGCACTAATTGCATTTTGAACTACTTGCAGCCTTCTAGGCAAATTCTCTGTCATTAGAGCTTCCTAATACTTTATTTTTTGTGCGATTACCAATTCTGTTTACATCCTGCCTAATTAATTGGAGAATTTCCAGGTAGTTCAGGGACTAATTAAACTCCTGATACAGGCCTGCATGCTTTTTGGAATCATCATAATTATTTTTCCATGGTAATCATTTGTCTGCTTTGCTGACAAGCAGTTTGAAATTTCACTTGGGAGAGCGGAACAGTTTATGAACCAGTGCTGCCCACTGGAATAAACAGAAAAACAGCTATTGGCATGCATGTCCAGGTGAGCAGAGAGAGTGGAAATTGCTTGGTGACTTTCCATGGAGAAGAAAGAACTACTTTCCTTGTTGTTAGTTTGGGGTGAAATAAGTTCAGTTTGTTCTTCCTTGGATTGCTGGTCACTTAGTCACCAATGAAGACAGAAGAAACTTCATGTTGCTTAGGTCAGACAAACTCCCTTCTTTTACTTTTTAAAATGTGGGGTTTTTTTTCCCCGAAGAGTGGTCTTTTGATTCAAAAGTATCTACAGCGAGTAAGCACCAGTCCTTTTGCTGCACTGGCTTCCAGCGTGTCAGAGAAAACCTCCACTGAAGACCATTTAGATGAGTGGTGTCTGATTATGAGTATGTTCATTGAAAATTTCATAGCAGCATTCACTGGCTCAGGTGTGAAGTACAGGAGAAAACTAGGGAGTGAAACCTTAATGTCAGTGCTGAAATACCACAGTCTAAATAACTCTTAGAAGAACTTGTAGTTTGTTTTTCAGATTCTTTTATATTTGGCCATATAAGGCCAGACACTTAAACTTATGATCTGCTTTTTTTATATTGCTTTACAGGCACTTCACTGACTAAAATTACTTTGCTTCAGTTAGCTCTTACCCAGAACAATTGTTAAGGGTGTCGCTTTGTCTCACTGGTAATGATGGTACTGCTAGTATCCCTGGAGTAATTCCTCAAAGTTTAGCAGTGCTGGAAATAAAAATAACAGTGGTCAGGGGCTTAAGTAAAAAAAAGATGAGTGCAAGTGGTTAAGTGTTGCTCACTTCAATGAAAGATAGATTTGTAAAGGTACATTTTAATTCATGTCAAGGCTGAACTCTGGTCCACCAAATATTTACCAAGTATTTCTAAGAATTCAGGTGTCATCAACTAGCCAAATGTACAAATATGCTAAATTACCTTAGTATAGTGTGATGCTTCAGAGTTTTTAATATGTTAACTTCAATTTAGAAGTGAGACCTGATTTGTTTCTTCAGTGGCATTATTAAGGTGTTTAAGTGCTAAAGGTTTCTTCAGTCAACCAAATGGCATTCTTCTCATCTTTTATTTAGAGCTCTCTCATTTAGGATGAAATATTTTTTGTTGTCTGTGCATTTTCAAAGTAAGGAGAATACTACTGTCTATTTTGGAAAGAGTTTTGATTTTAAATGTCAGACTCATCTTCTTTGTATGACAGAACATTGTTTGGTTTTTGATTTAATACATGCAAAATTAGGAAAAGATAATGATGTTTTATTTACTTTCCTAAAGAATGTTGAGAATAAAAAAAATACGTCTGACTTTCAGAAGCTATTCATCTGAAAACAGTACTCAAGATATTTTTTCATCCTAACTTGTCATATATTTCTATGGCCAGTCTTTATGTGGTGATATCCCTCCATGTATGGAAGCTGACTCAGTTTGACTAAACCCTGGATTACCTAATCTGATTCTGTTTACAACAGAAGATTGGATTAAATGATCTCCAGAGATCTCCATATCAGCGTCCAGCCTCCATATAGATATCCAGGTCTCTATGTAAACATCCAGCCTAGGTGTTTATATGCCTGCATGAAAGTCTGGCCACCTTGATGTTTGCTTCCTGAGTGCTTTTTGAATTGCAGGAAAGACTGGATGAGAGGATTGAGTGCTCCCTCATGAAGTTTGCGGGCGACACCAAGTTGGGTGGCAGTGTTGATCTGCTTGAGGGTAGGAAGGCTCTGCAGAGGGATCTGTACAGGCTGGATCAGTGAGCTGAGGCCAATGGCATGAAGTTCAGTAAGGCCAAGTGATGGGTCCTGCTTTTGGGTCACAACACCCCCATGCAATGTTACAGGGTTAGGAAGGAGTGGCTGGAGAGCTGCCTGACAGAGGAGGACATGGGTGTGTTGATTGATAGCTGGCTGAATATGAGCCAGCAGTGTGCCCAGGTGGCCAAGAAGGCCAATGGCATCCTGGCTTGTATCAGAAACATTGTGGCCAGCAAGACTAGAGAGGTGATCCTCCCCCTGTACTCGGCACTGGTGAGGCCGCACCTCAAATGCTGTGTTCAGTTTTGGGCCCCTCACTACAGAAAAGACATTGAGGTGCTGGATTGGGTCCAAAGAAGGACAACAAAGCTGGTGAAGGGCCTGGAGAACAAGTCTTATGAGGAGCAGCTGAGGGAACTGGGGTTGTTTAACCTGGAGAAGAGGAGGCTGGGGGAAGACCTTATCGCTCTCTACAGCTACCTGAAAGGAGGTTGTAGAGAGGTGGGGGTTGATCTCTTCTCCCAGCTTATAGAATGGGAGGAAATGGCCTCAAATTGCACAAGAGGAGGATTAGACTGGGTATTAGGAAAAACTTCAGCACTGGAACAGGCTGCCCAGGGAGGAGGTGGAGTCACCATCCCTGGAGGTATTTAAAAGACTGGTAGATGAGGTACTTGGGGACATGGTTTAGAGGTGCATTTGGTAGTGTTAGAGTTATGGTTGGACTCGATCTTAAATGTCTTTTTCGACCACTATGATTTTATGATTTTATGACACAAAATCTGAATAGTAGTTTCTAGGAAGATAAATCCACCATAAATAAAAGATAGATGTATGGAGATGTAGAAGTAATACCTGATTTTTGTTTGCATAGTCTACCTTTATCTTGTAATGTCACTCTAATCAGATTGTTGCTCCCAAACTGAGACTGTTTTGAATATTCACATGTGCATTTTCTCTACTGACTTTTTCACATGTACTGTAGTGATATCAGCTCATCACTGGTAAAGTGTTTTGGGTCTCCTTACTTTAATAATACTTGTTTGTTCTAAATAAAAAGGTGAGAAATATAAGTGAGGTAAGATTTCTCTTCAAGGTTTAAAATTTTCAGCTCTATTCTAGAGAAACTATTATCTCTCGTTCTCCTTAATGACAAGTATGCAGATAAAACTTCATGGCCCACATCACAACAGTAGTGAAGTTGCAGTACGAGTTCTGTCTTCTGACAGTGTTGTTTTGACTCGTCTCTCATTTTTGAAACTTGACTAATGACAAGATCAAAACGGGTATTTATTTTGTGTGTCAGGTTCTATTTTCTTTACCATAAGATAGTTCAAAATATGCTCAGTTTATGATGGTAGTCTCTACTGTCAATCACTCATTCTGGGGACTAGGGCCTCTGATCTATCAAGTAAGAGTTTATCTTTGAACTGGTTAGACTAATAGTTGCCTAACCTGTTGTTAAGGTGAAGGGAACCAAAAGCTTCCCTTTGTTACAGGCTACTGGAGGAGGTACTGGAAAAAGTAAGGTGAGACAGGAATGACCAGTAAAACCTACTCCCTTGTAGCTTTGAGTCTTTCTGTTCTCTAGTGTTAGAAGGTAAGAAACTTCTAAAACTCAGATGTAGATGAAAGTAGCCAGGAGGTCAAAACAAGGGACCCAAAAGCAGAGGAAGCATCTTTGATATTTGCAGTGCTTTGGGCCTTATTTCCCCAGACTGCCAGTTAACAACTTGAGTAAGAACTCATTTTGATTTAGGCTGTACTTTAGCTTAGAAATCTAAACCACTTAAAAATCTTACCAGGTTAAGAGTATGCACAAATAGCTAGTGCGAAAATGGCTTCAAACTGGAAGAGGGGAGGTTTAGATGAGATATTAGGAAGAAATTCTTTCCTGTGAGGGTGGTGAGACACTGGAACAGGTTGCCCAAGGAAGCTGTGGATGCCCCCTCCCTGGAAGTGTTCAATGCCAGGTTGGATGAGGCTTTGAGCAACCTGGTCTAGTGTAAGGTGTCCCTGCTCATGGCAGGGGGGTTGGAACTAGATGATCTTTAAGGTCCCTTCCAACCCAAACCATTCTATGATTCTATGAAATATCTCATAGAATCCTGTTGGCTAATTTAAAGTGATGAGGCTAGGTTGAACCATTGCCTAATATGTGATTTATTGCTTGTACAGTAATGACTAAAATGTTGGTTAGGTCACTGCCTATTGTTTCTCTGCAAAACAGTGAATTTATTTCACAGAGAACAAGAAGTTCAATTTTACCTACATGACAGATGCATTTTTTAGTATATTTCCAGATGTTTTGCTCAAAGTGGGAAAATGAATATAAATCCTATAAAAAAGGGTTCTTTATGGTTTAGTGTGGGGGTTTTTGTTTCTTTGTTTTGGGGGATTTTTTATGTTATTTTGCTACAAGTCTAAAGTAGATAACTCGGAATTATGGTGAGAAATTGAAAATAACTTTGTGAAATATTTTTAGATGTATATTAAGTTTTCAATTATATATAAATTTTCTTTTAAAATACTGACAGCCTTTGAATGTCAGCATTTTTGTGTAGTAAATTTGCCAGTATTTAAGAAGAAAAGTTTTGTCTGCTTAGAAAGTAGTTACTCGGTATTTCAATATCCACCCGATGTTTGGGGTAAAGGCCAGGAACATCCTTTCTTAAATTTCTGTTAAAATATCTGGAAACTTTTTTAACCTGATATGTGATACAGAATTCCACCACCCCCCTGCATCACCCCCACAGCTTGTCTTAAATGCAATTTTTTAGTTTTGCTTCCAGATCTAGCAGCTTTTATTTGCAGACAATCAAATTCAACAGGCTTGTCAAAAAAAAAAAAAAACCCAAACCCAAACAACCAGTTCTACCACTCAGTTGTTGAATCAATAGCTCTGTGATGGGAGAGGAGATTATTCTATCAAGAGTAATAGATCTGAAGAAGTCAAAACATCTAAACCAAAGATTTGTCTGTTGTATCACAGATGAAGGGCTTTCTTTTTTGATTATCTGATCTCTCTCCAGCCATCATCTGCTTACAGATGTGCCATTTCTCAGCGATTATGGAAGTCCTGAGCATGTGAATATCCAAAAGCGTGTGGACAAGAGAAAGCTGTTTGATGCAGCCTCTTGGGATATCCAAAAGATATGAAGTTAATTTCTTTTATGAAAGATTCTGAAAGAAACTAAGTGAAAGATGTGTGTCCTCTTGTAAACAATTAACTAGTTAAAAGATAAGAAACAAAGATTCAATTTTTGTAGTAAATGGAGTTCACCAGGAAAGCCCTGCAGGAGTTTGTGCTGGGTCTCGTGCTGCCTAACATCTGAAAGGCAATGGGTGAAGCATGGCTAAGTTTGCTAATGTTGCTAAGCTCCGTCAGGGCCAGCTGAGCAGGGGTGCAGAAGAACCTTTCAAGGTGATGCATCCAGGAGGGAGAGAAATACTTGAAACTTTGTAGAGAGTGTTAGACCCTGGGCTGACAGTTTCTTGCAAAGATGAGATCTTGAAGTTTTTGTAGAAAACTGCTTTGATAATGTTTTCTTGATTCCCTACTGAGAATTGAGTGTCAAACCAAATTTCAGATATTATTAGGAATAAAGAGCAGAAATGAAAACATCATATAAAAATCCATGTACAACCCCCATCTGAACATTGAGTAAAATTTTACCTCCTACATCAGAAGAAAGTTAGAATACAAATGGAAAAAGAATAGGGAAGTATGGTAAGAATGGTCAAACATGGAATTGTTTAACCTGGAGAAGCAAATTAGGAGGTATGATCTGGGTCTCTGCAGTCATCAGCAGTAAATGGAAAAGTCAGAGAGCAGAACGACAAGAAATTAATTACTCCAAGAACTGAAAAATCATCAGAGAGTAGGTTCAAATTACACATGATGCTCACTTAAGCTGTGAAATGCCATAGTACAGGATGCTAAAAGCTTACTAGTTTCAAAAATCTGAACAAACTAGGGGACAGTATCTAGGTGAGAACTAGTAAATATAAAGGCATTGTCTCTGACTTAAGAGGTCCCCGAGTTAAATTCCTGCTCTCAACTGATGAGTCATAAGAGATGGATTCAGATTCTGCTCTGGTAGTTTGACAGTCTTTATCTTGGTAGCCTTAAAAAACAATGCAGAATGCTTCATGACAAGCTAGAGATCACTTTCTGACTAGTTTCTTAATCATTCTTTGGAAGTGTGATTGCCTTTGGAACAAACCAAGGATATGACCTTTTTTAGGATACAGGTAGATAGGCTTAATTCTCATACTTGCTGTAGTGCTGGTCTGATCTTGTGGTGACTTGCCTTCCTGCCCCCAAAATTTTTTTTCCTGAATCCCTAAATTGAGGATGGAGTTGCCAGATTTTTCACATCTCCAGCTGAAGGGAGTAGGTTTGCTGAGACTTTGTATGCTCCTTGATCAGAGTTTTGTTGTGGTTCTACAGCAGCAAAACTAAAGTTCTCCTGTGTCTTTTTTTCAGTGTATAGTTGAGGGTAACTGTAATGACTGGCTGTTTTTGATGTTTTGACTGAAGGATCATTTTTAGTATTTGACCTCATTTAATGTAGATGCTTAATTGCTTATATAATTCAGTCAGATGTGCACTTACTGAACTAGAAAACTGCACAAGAATGTGACAAGATGGTGTGTTTGCTTAAAGGACTACTTGCCAAAAATATAAATGCGTTCTAAATTTTTTTTAATTTCATGTTGTTGATTTTCATAAATAGCTTCTGGTAGATATTTTAGCAACATAAGTCAATAAGTAAGGTCTGGGCTTTCTTAAGAATGAAAGTTTCTCAGCTTGTGTTCCCTTTTTCTGCTTGTCCTTAAATATTTTACCATTGGTAGTCTGAGGAGAGAGCACTTAGCATGTCTGTCTTGAGAGTCTCAAAGTTGCATGTTGAAGGTTGATTAGATTGCTGTAGGACACACTTTACAAATTATAAAACAGTTTAAGGGTTTTCTACCACCCTGCAGTTAACTTTAATTATTCCTTGGGTTAGTCTTCACTAGTTTGTTTTTCTGTATGCTCGGTGTCTCTTCTAATTATAATTTGGCAGTAAAATGTTGCTTATGGAATTACATCTTCAATAACTGTTCTGGTTTTATGCACACAATTGTAGTGATGGCTTGGTGTTCCATATTTCTTTCTACTCCGAACTTGTATAGAAATATAGGTTAGTAAAGTAGCTGCAGGTATTTCGTATTCTAAGCAGTTGCCTCAAATGTTAGCTTTGTGGTGTTCATGTTTAACCACTTACAGTAGACCAAATAGTGTATTAACTTTTGTTAAAGGCAGTCAGTTGTCTGTCTTGAGTTATTGCTGTTGGACATCAGAAAAGGTTGCTTGCATTGAAGTCATCAGTATTTGGGAAGTCTGTTTCAATTTCATCTTTTGAAACTCTTGTACCTCTTTTAAGCACATACACATTAAATCAACTTGCTGCGTGCCATTGAGTGGTAGGGATACCTGTACTAGATTACTTACTCAGGCTGCCACTAAACCTTTTTGGCAGTTTCTATTCCAAGTTGTTGGAGATTCCCCCCATTGTTATTATTAATTGTTTTGCCTTGGTCTGGATGTGACGTATGATCTGGGTGCCATGTAGCTCTATAATCAGACCAATAGGATTTAAAAGCTCCTTACAAGCCATAGCTGTCTTACCTGTAGCGGACTGAGATCATGGGCACAGCAGGCTTGTGCTTTGTATGTATCAATTCATACAATCACACCCTTGCATTTCTCCATGGTGTTTCTGAAAGTCTCACTGAGTATCTCACTTGGTCATGCTCTTGCTAAGATCCTCTAATAGAGACACGACTGTCACAATTTGTATTTAATGTGGAAGGTCTCTGTTTTTATAAGGGTGATGCATAGTCAGTGTATTTCATACTGAGATCCAAGAGTTTTAAGGATGCTTTGAAATCCACACCATTTCATTTGCAGGACATTAACTTCAGAAAACACATATTAAGCTGCTAGTGCCATTGGACTTGCACAGCTAAAATTAGACAAGCATGAAAAGATCAGTTGCTTCACGCAGCATTCTGTGGGAATGACTTGTATGTTGAGGAAATACCACTGGTAATATGTGCTTTGTTTCATTTGGTCGTATGCCTAAACTGAGTGCTTTATCTTGTGTTTTTTAGCAGCACAATGGAATGAAGTTTTCCATGAAAGGAACTCATAACCAAGGCAACAGCTACAGCCCTGTCAACAGTGGAGGCATGAGGCAACCAGTTGGTAACCGAGGACACCACCAGTACAATCGTAATATATGGAGAAGAAAAAAACACAGAGACAGTTTGCCTATTAGTCTGAGCAGATAATGGCAGATGCCAAAATGACCTTCCCTGTTCAGGCGAACTGAGTGAGTGCTACTCGACTTGAGGGATGGAGACCAGCGTCCAGCACATCGTTTTATTGGTGTTGCCAAATATCTGCAGCTGACTTCTTTGCATGTTTCTTTGTGTGGTGGTTCAGTCCATCTTCAAGAAGTAGTTGTGCTTATCTGTGAAGCCTTATTAAATGTGGAAGTTTGTTTTCTGCCTTCCCACAATGGTTCATACAGTGCCGAAGCAGCTCTGACAATAGAACTGCAAGGACATTTACAAATGCTGTGGCTTTTTTTGCTGTGGCTACATCTGTTCCTTTGTGGGTTCCGTTTTCTTTTATTTTAGAAGTGAAGAAAACTTCAACCCCTTGGAATTTTCTTTTTCTTTGCAGCAAATCAAGTTGGGAATTCATAAAAGTAAATTTGCTGCTCTCCTGTTTTTGTTTCAAAGTTCAGA
Organism: Antrostomus carolinensis; assembly: GCF_000700745.2. Lineage (NCBI taxonomy): Eukaryota > Metazoa > Chordata > Aves > Caprimulgiformes > Caprimulgidae > Antrostomus > Antrostomus carolinensis. The sequence continues at coordinate 74,127 of NW_010290325.1, read as the reverse complement.
ATTTTTTGCTCTGTAAATATTGGAAGTATAATTTGTGCAATAACTTGGAATTTTTAATTTAATTTCATATTGTCACATAAGTTATATTTAAGGGGAAGAGGTTTTTTTTAATTTACAGATCCTTTCCCAGGTTGCATTATCTAAGTTGGGTTCATAGTTTTGGCAGGTTGTCTGAGCAGTGTTACAAACATGACATTTGGTAATATTTGAGGCTTCTTGATTCACAATGAAAGTGCGATTTGGCTCACGGTTTTAAGAAGGTATTAAGCTCCAAAGCATTTTGACCCTGTGTTTTTAGCTCATTGTCTGACCTCTATCAGTCGTCTTGCTCTGACCAATGAGTTTTAATTTTATTCCTTTAACTAGACAACAAATCCAGCGTTTGTAGTATCAGAAGTAAAACTTGAGGGAGGGGAAAAAGGTTGGTTCAAGTCCTGATGGGAGATGAAAAAGCTGTGAACTACACGCTTTGATGCATTTTAGTAACGTAACCTGTTAATGTTTGGATTCAAACAACGTTATTAAACAGAGGTACCCGGCTTAAGGAATGTGGAGAAAGGAAATATGTTGATTCCATTAAGGAATCTGTATAGCAGTATGCATTAGTTCTGTTAAGAGCAAATATATAAAAAGTACTTCAGCTGCTCTAAGCATTACGAGAAGTATCTTTTAATGTATTGCAGGAGAGCACAGCCCAGTGTTGTACACAGTATGAGTGGCTGGCACTTAATTTACAGATGCATACAGGTATACTATGCAAGTGTGTATTGCCATGACAAACACTGTCTTTAACTTTTTGAAAAATGTACATCCTGCCTAACCCTGAGTTTTTAAAGCACCACAGTTGTCCTGGGAGTAGGTCACATCTCATGCCCTCTGACTTCCCATTTTTTTTAATGAGAGTTCTTAAGCTATATGGAAAACTACAGATCAGTTACATAAGTCCGCTAGCAGAGAAAACTGAAGAATCCTGTTAACAGGACATCTATACTGTGTACAGATACAGAAGGTTTTAAAACTGATATCTGAATATTAAAATGAGGTGTCAAGCATGAAGCTTTTTAATATGCTGTATGCCTTTGAAGCAGAAGTAGTTCATGCTATTACTGAATCTGTCAAACAAACAGATCCTTGAGGAGACAGAGGGCAACATTCCAAAGTACAGTAGTGCATATCTGTTTGCAAAAAGTTTGTCTTAATGCTCCAGACTCATCACAATTAAAAAAGAAAAGTTTTAAAAATTGTGAGCTGATTCATAAATAATATCTAAGGGCTGTTACATGAGCCTGTACTGCTTAGTCTTCACACACTAGCAATATTGAGCATAACTACATTAAAGAGCCTTCAAAGGCTTTAGTTGGTGTCTTATACTAGCGTCCATTTTAAAGCAAAACTCATTTGAAAAGTGGTATCATGTAACACTTCAGTCATGGTGAACCAAATAAATTGGCCTGGCTATCACTGTGGTTATGTGCTACAGGTTTAAAAAAAAATCATGTTTAAATTTTTTGTGTGGACAACTATGTGGAAGCTAAAATTGACATATTTTTATGTAAAGTTTTCTATTCTTTGATTTTTAATAAACTTTGGAGACCAGTCGCTCTTCTGTACGTTTTTATGGGAACTTTAATGGATGAGGTAATACTTGACCTTATCCCATTGTTTGATGGGCACTTTGAACGTGGGCTTTAAATTGTTCATGCTGAACGCCTTCAGAATGAGCTTGGAAGGTGGATGGGCGCCCTCTGCAAATGTTTGTGGTGTGTTTATAAAGGAAGTAATGAACATAGCAGTTGGTTTCATGGTTGTGGATTTGATCCCTTGATAATGAGGGAGCAAAGGAGCTGGGGGTAGTTCCCAACAATATTCTTAAAAGAGGAGACTGACAAACTGATCCCTCGGGATAACTGAACTTTCCATATAATTTTTTAGTCCCTCTCTGTAGTTTCTGAATTACTTTCAAAAATCTTTGTCCAATTTTCAGCCTCCTTAAATATTGGACATATCTTTTTTGTTGATTTCTATTAACCTTCTGAGAGGACTCTGAAATGTCAATAACTGACTTGAATTCAAAATTTCAGAAATTGAGTCTTTGGAAAGAACTTGTGTAAATCTGTGAACTCTAAGAAAGGGAACTGAAGTATTTTTAGTAGACAGTAATGCAGGGCTAGGGATTCAGAATCAGAGAGGTCTGTGGTACTTGGTCAGTCTTAATGAGTATCCACTGGAGAAAAATAGAGAAGTGATGGGAAGGGAAAGAATAAGCACTCAGTAGTAGCTACAATATTTTTTTTTTTTTTGTGTCAAGGTCAGTTAGCCAGTGGGACACAACTGACAGAAGGATATGTAATCTCTGCAGGCACAAAGATTTATCGCAGCAGCCTTGGTCTTGGAACTTCAGTTTTCCTGGGCTCCACCTTTTCCTTTTCCTATCCAGATGATGACTTTTAATTTCTTCTTCCCAGAGATTCTGCCCAAGTATTTATCCTTATCTCCTTTTAATGCATTAGGAGTCTCACTTTGTTCCTTTCAACCCCTGTTGTCTGATGATAATCTTAGATATCCACCTGATCTGTTTTCCAGCCCTACTGACTATTTTGTACAGCGTTCATAAGCAACATTAGCCACGGACTTTAGATGTGGAAGGAAGAGGTTGCAAATTGTATGGATGAACAAGACCCACAGAGTTGGTCATAGAAAGTGCTGTTGCCATTTCCAAGGGTGTCAACGCTGGTGTTGCCCTGCACTTTTCCTGTAACTCCATTCCCCCCTGCACTGAGGCAGGGCAGGAAGACAGAAATGTGGCTTTTTTTTGGTCCAGTAGTGTTTCTTTCCAGGGGAGCAGCCATGGGACAGCATTTTGAGAATGGGCATAGCCATAGTCTGTGATGGGGCAGTGTTGAAAGATGATAGGATCATTTGTGGCAAAAAGAAAAGCTTGAATTGTGATTACTAACAGGCAACAGATGATGTATATGTGTGGGAGGGTGAATGTGTTAACTTCTGAGCTCTCAAGGACAACGAGCCTTCTACCTGCTGGCTGCTGCCAGTATAGTCTGGTTATAAATTTGATAACACCTGGACTAAACCAAAGTTATGTCCTGAATTCTCCATGTAAGAGACATGATAGCGCTATCGATTAGATGGCTGATCACGTCTTGTACTTCCACACATGGACTGTTTTGACTGGGGCTTGGAATGTTCTGGAAAGTAGAGGTGGTGCCAAAAAGAAGGATTTTGGAAGTGGTCTTAGAAAGAAAGGAAACCTGAAAGGAAAGTTCCTGGAGATCAGGAAGATGCATGGAGAAAACCACCAGGGGATGCCCCGGCACTTTCACTGATACTGCCTCGGACTGGTAACTGTGGGTAGCTGTGTAGCCTGAAGGGACATCGTTTTCTGCCTGACCTTCACAGGCCAGCAGCAAGCCTCTGTGCTGGGAAGGGAATTGAGACCCTTGCAAATGCAATGCTTTGGGGGAGTGAGTGGATGAGTGTGTGAAATCATCAGCTGGGATAAAAGCTCAAATCTTGTTGGTTTGTAAATAAACCCCAGTATTCAGACCCAGTACAGGTTGTTGTTTAATTCACCTGTAACAGAAAATGGCGTCAGAATGACAATACTGACCATTTACTGAACCTCAGGTTCACAGCTGGAAGACTCATAGCTGATATTTCCCAAAATCATCTTCACGTGGCTTTAGGCTTTTTTTTCAACCAGGATATTAACTTCTTGTATTATGTATTGTTGGGGTTTTTTTGTTTTTTGTTTTTTTTGGGGGGGGGGTTTTTGTTTAGTTTTACTTCCTTCCAACACTGTGAGTTTCAGTCCTCGAGATACCTGCTTGCCTGTTTTGGATGACAAAAACCCTTCATCTGTTCCTGGCAGTAGGAGATCACTTAAGGAAACCTATGGCCAGCTTGTATCTGCAAGAGATCTATTGGGAAAAATGTTTTGAACTTTTAAATCAAGGATTCTTACTAGAAGATCAGCCATATATTTCTGTTGTAATTTGTTAAAGAGATGGTCACAGGCTACAGCTGTGTTCCAGTGAAAGGATGATAGGGATGCCTCTTGTGGAACGTCTCTGTACCTGAAACATGCAAAATTGCTGCTTAAAGCTCTGGTCACATTTCTTCTAAGTATTGTGCTACTGCAGAAGTTTTGGCACAGAGTGTTGCCTGTGGCACAGCAGCCTTTCAGTTTCGAATCGATTAGGGATCCTCTAACCATTTGCTTTTTTAATAAACCTTTTTTATTGAGGGATTATTGCACAGGCATAAGAAATAATTAACGGAGGGTTTTTTTTTTTCCTTCAGGGAATAGCCCATATGCATGCTCATACTGTTGATATACATGTCTGTGCTCAGGATCATGAAAATTTTCTGGTGTGTTATTGCTAATGACCTTTGTGCCCCTGCCTCTCATGCTAGGATTGTGGGTGCAAAGGGCATCTTATCTGACCCCAGCTACTTTTTTCCCTTACCCACTGATGTGACATATTTTCCTGCTGTGAATTCCTAGCTATGCAGCAGGCTGTTTCCTGCTTCAGTAAGTTATGAGAGCTGAACAGTAGGATAACTTACTGTCTTGGTGAAAAATGTGTTCCAAATAAATGCTTCACTGACTCATTTTTAAACCTAAAACAAGTAGGATTTAGGAGCTCCTGTTACAGGATTATATCTGAGAGGATGAAAGTGGCGTTTAAACTGGAAGTCCATCACCTCTGTGCTGAAATTAGCACTTTCTGTCAGTGGAAACTTTAGCACTGATCCCCTTGGGGATGTTCTGTTGAGAAAATCTTTGCAAGAAGATTCCTTGCTTTTTTCCCTGCCTCCTTTCCAGAGAGGAAAAGCTGAATCTTTCAGTGGGCTATATCCACCCCTGCAGGGTTACTGTTGGATTCATCTGGCTAATGTGAGGAACCAAGACAAGCAGGTGAAATCTCACCTTTATCAGGAGTTGTCTGTCCAGTTGGTAACAGACAACTTGAGTACCACTTACTGTACAATCATGGGTGAGATAATCAAATCACCTCTGTTCTCTCAAGGAAATTTCTTAGGAGACTGAGGAAGAGGGATTAAGATTAATCTCTCAGTCGTTCATACACGTGCGTGCAGTCTTCTGCAGATGAACTGAGCAGTGCTGCAGTTCTTGGCTGTGAGTACCAGCTTTGCTCTGCTGTCCTTATAAGGACCTTGGAGAGAGCAAAGTCAGCAGACTAGATGGTTTTCCCCTCAGATTAAGAGGAAATGCTGCCACTTCTGCTCAAGAGCAGGTCTGTGCAACAGTTTTCTGACTAGTTCCTAATAAAAAGATTGAACAAAATTACTTGCTATTTCCTCCTGCTCCTCTGTTAAAAAGGAGCGGTCAAGGAACGTAAGGTTATGCGAGTTACATGCACCATGTGGCTGTAAGTGTTAGAAATCATGAGTGGTTAAGCACTGAACACAAATGCTCTAGAGTGGTTGTGAAATTTCCATCCTTAGAAACTTTTAAAAACCTCCATGGACAAGGCCCGAAGTAACCCAATCTAACTTCAAAGTCAGTCCAGGAGGCTGGGCCACATGACTTCTGTAGGGCTCCCCACAGTCTTAATTTTTCTATGATATCATAAAAAAGAAAAAACATTTTTTGATTTAACTTTATATCTGCTGGGTTAATGAAGTGTTTTAATGGGGCCAGAAGTCAAGCAGGATTTGTTAATTTTTTTGCTTTGTCCTGTGCTTGATAAAACGTATCTGCAAATTCTAGGACCAACAGGTTGAAACAGGTAGGAACATACTGACTTCTGAAGTTAATAATCCCTGGAAATGCATAGTCCCCAAACATAGATTACTGATCAAGAAGTAAATTAATAAATCTTCCTGACTAAAATGCATTTTTGTATCACCTCTGTATTATTATTTTTATTATTGATAAACATATTTTGTCTCTTCTCATTTTAGTCAACTTACCTTTGCAATGGTAACACAACAAAGATGAGCGGGAGTAGTGGTTTGTGTAGGACATCAGCAAAATACTCCGTAATGCTAAGTCTTTCACCTTTTTTTCCTGATAAGAGTTGTGTAGATTAGTCATGGAAAATTTTGATAATTAAAATCTGCTTGTTTACATTTATTCTGCAGTACAGGAGTAGGTAGATTACACTAATACTGCCTGAAAGGTAGTGAAAAAGCACTGATGGAGCTGAAAGCATCATGAAAAGGCTTTTTTAGAGGTAGGATTTGGAAGCTGCTATTAGCCCGAGTTTTACCTAAATAACTAGATCCTATCTTTCTAGGTCAGAGCTATCCCTTACTTTGCAACATGGAAATCAGAGAAGAATGTTCATCAGGAGTGAGTATATCAAAAAGGAAATTTCCATAAAGAAAAAAGAAGCGAAACCTAAAAGCTTAATGATTTTAACTTGAAATATAAAATAAACATCCAAGCAGAATGGGATCTAAGCTGTAGATCTACTAATAAGGACTTAAACCCACCAGCAACCCCCTGACCCCTTAGTGCTAATATGATGTCTGGAGAAGAGCTCCACGATCTCTAAGATACCAGTATTGCTAATAAATGGAAAAAGTAATTATCTAAATAACTCATATCAGTATTTCATTTTTATTTCTGTGGGAAAGCAGAATAGGGCTAATTAGAAACTGAGGCAAAACTTAACACTAATGTATCAAATATTTTGTAATGCCTAACCCAGCGTTGCTGCGATTAAAAAAAAAAACCCAAACAATTTTAATAAAAATTGTTCAGTAAAGTGTATGATACAGTTCAGTGCCACATGGTGAATGAACCAGGGTGATACCTTCCACTTAACCGGGCTGGGATCAATAGATGGCGCTGAGTGCAAATTTTTGGGCCAAGGTGGTGCAGTTAGCCGAAGATTAACTTTGGAAACAAGTTTTTTTGACCGTGTTTGCTAACGGAAGTGACACGAGAACAGCCATGCACTGTCTGAATTTGCTGATGTGACAAATGTGGGAAGTGTGGCCAATACACATTGTTAAGAATTTTGTAGTACTGAGTATTGCAGAGGGGATGAAATACAAAGCACAAGGCTGGAAATTAAGAATTTATAACTACTTCCAAACAGTGAAAGCTTGTGGGTTAGAAATGGTGAAGAGGAGAGAGACCTGGGCATATTTGTTGATAGTATGACTAAATTCACCAACCTGTCTCATAAAGATGATATGTGAGCCTAAGACATATCAGATAAAATATTTCCAGTAATGTTAATGATTTTCTTTTATTACAAGTTCTGACCTTTACTGGTTAAATTACCTGTGGCTTTTCCTCATTTCTGGGGAGAGGGAAAGACAAAGAAAGAGAAAAAGGCAACAAGAAAATAAGTGTAATCCTCTTTTTACTGTATTCAGACATAGCAGGAGCTACAGACACAGGTTTAAAGAATCTTCTGACACCTGAGGATCTACTTCATCTGGAGATTCATCAAAGCTCAAGTTAGCTTTTAAAATGTCATGTCAAAATGATGTGAAGTACTAGGGATGACAGATACCATCACCCAGCTTTTTGCATCAGTTTGCACCTGTCTTGTATTGACAAACTTTTGATCTTTGGCTTTGATGTAGGAGTGAGTTGCCTCCTGGGGATGCTGAACATACTAGCTGACTGTCATTTCAGATCTATGGATGACAAGTAGAAGATCTGACCAGATGTAATCGGACTAGGGAATGTGGTATGACTGATGTAGCCAGCGCTCCTTTCTCAGATTTGGTGAAGAAATGTGTGTGGTTTTACTCTGGGTTTCCTGTCTGATGCTTTTGTGGTATGTGGAAGAAAAAGACATGCAACATCTCAAACCCCTCTAATGCTCCTGAGCACTTCAGTGGATAAGAAGGGATGAGAATTTCGTTACACCCTTTGACCAAGCCTAGCATCCAAGACCTAGCTCAGTGTTGGATGGCTCTCGCTTCCCTTTCCCTGTTCACTGACTTACTGATACAGGTAGGTCCAAACTCTAAAGTAGAGAGGGAGGGTGGGAAGGCATCTGAGATTGTGAGGAATGTAATCCTCTAGGCATGAGAGCTATTTAAATTCTCATTTTATGGCTCCTGGCTGTCTGCAATGGCTTGAAAAAAGGCTAGTTCTTCATCCTAGGCTAATTCTTCATCAATGAGAAGGGTCCTCCCACAGGGAAGGAGATACCTAGCGCAAGATTTTTGTGTCTAAATGGAATAAATTTCTCTGTCCCCTCCCCAAGTCCCTCTCCTATCTACTTGTATAGTCAGGTTTTGTGACCTGAAAGAATTTTCTTCTCCACTATTTTAGTGTATCTGCTTTAACTTGGTATGGATAGTCTAGAGTGTCCCAAAGGGGAGCAATATCTCCATTAAGCTAATTTTACCTGTTACTTGCTCTACAATATTCTTAATACAAATGTTCTCAGATTTATGCAGGATGTAGTTGTTTTTTTCTTTGCAGCTTTGAATTTAATGCTTAAAAATATCTGTCATTAACAAGTCCTTAGATTATAGCATGGTATTATTATAGCTTTATATGACAGAATATTTTGTGGTTGCTACCCATCTCCTGGAAAGAGTCAAGGTTCAGGACTTAATGACAGATCTGACTTTATTTAATCTTTATCCTTGCTGATTTCCTATTTTCAGTCCTTTCAAGTGTCTGATGTAGCTTTCTCTGAAGTACATTTTGGATTAGGAAATTAATTTATTGTTTTATTTTCTCAGATCAGAGACTTCCAGGCTAGAGGAATTTTTGAAGTTTTCTTGACACCTAGGAGATGCTCATGGCACTAAGCCTTAGTCCCAAAACTGTACCCACAGCAGACAAGATGTTGAGACCAACCCTGACTATCAATCATAGAAAGGTTTGGGTTGGAAGGGACCTTTAAAGGTCACCTAGTCCAACCCCCCTGCAGTGAGTGGGGTCATCTGCAACTAGATCAGGTTGATCAGAGCCCCGTCCAGCCTGACCTTGAATATTTCCAGGGACAGGGCTTGTACCATCTCTCTGGTCAACCTGTTCCAGTGTTTCACCACCCTCATTGTAAAAAGTTTCTTCCTTCTATCTAGTCTAAATCTACCCTCTTTTAGTTTAAAACCATTAGCCCTTATCCTATTGCTACTATGCAGTTGTCATTCAAGCTGATGAGGCACATCAAATCGTGTTTAGAGTCTGCTACATGATCATGCAAGTAATCACAAGATGCACCTTAGTGGACAAAACTGTGTTCCACCATGGCATAAGCTGCACATGGAGCTTTGCTCAGAAATGTCTCCATCTCTGACGTGTTCAGAACAGGTAGATGGGATGTCCATGTGTACCTTCATCAAACATTATGGAGCAGTTGAGACATGCAAGTGTACAGTGGCATTTTGCAGAGCAGAGCTAAAAGTGTTATTTGCTTGGAAGCCTCAGAAATGCCTGGACAGACCCTAAGATGTAGGATGCTGTCTGGAGTACCCAAGTATCCAAACAGTCGTGTCAACTAAACCTCAGAGAAACAAAAAGCTAATAAACACTTCTCAAAATTATCCACCTGTTCTTTCGTCTCACAGCTATT
>NW_010290325.1:58827-64568 GCF_000700745.2 Antrostomus carolinensis | reverse complement strand
CTTTTCTCTTTTGTAGGAACTAAAACCCTGTGCTTTCTGGCTCTCATGAACTCCTGAGAGGAGATAGGACTGGGGGAGGAGGAGCAGGGAGACATCTGAGATTGAGGACTGTAATCCTCTAGGCATGAATGCTATTTAAATTACCAAGGCAAAACAGGCTATTCATTATGCATTTAAATTTCAGATACCCTTTTGGTGCACATGAGGTAGAAAGAGCTCAGCAGGATCTTTCAAAAGATGTTTTCTGAAAAGGATTGTGGTGAACAGGAATTAATTCTTTCAGCATTGTTTAAGCAGATTGCTGTCAGTAGTTACTTCACAATTAGCCTGTACTTATTTCTTTCTAGGTAAACATGGAATCTGAAGAAAAATGAGCTTTTATTCCCCACTCTGGATTTTGCAGAGGGTTTTGGTGTTTTGTTTTGTTTTTTTTTTAAGTGATTGTGCTTATGGAGTCATGCAACTGATTGTTGCTCATCTAGCAATAAGACTTTAAATTGACTCAGATATAGGATTGTTTTTCTCTTCTCTCCTTAGAGTATTACAGTTTTTTCTACTGTTAATAAGGTAAATTAAATTTGCTGAAGTCAATGTGCCCTGACTGCAGGGAGGGTGCGCTCTTGCACTGCTCTTATGTCCCACCGTGAACGAACCAGCTCACCCGCTTCTGGTTTGGAGGTGCTGCTGCCTTGGTTGAAAAATCTTTCCTGAGGCACAGGGCAGCTTTAAACGTAATTTCATGCTGTTTCATACGGATAATACTTAGAACACTTTATTTGTAATAAGTAATGGAACACTGAGCAAAGTAGTTGTTTTTCTATCAAAATTGTACCTGGGAAGCCCTCTATTCGATTTGTGCTGTGCTGCTGTACCACTAGCATGATGTTTCATATTGCCAGATGTTAAATTGTTGTTTCCTTCTTAGGGATCTCTCAGTCCCCTAACTACGCACATCCAGCTCAGGTGCATGAGCTCCTAATTGTTTTAGCATGCAGAAGAGATTTTTTTATTCCTAAATGCTCTTGGGAATGGAATTGGGACACTGATAGGGTTTCTCTAGCTAGCCTGAAATGCCCCCCCTCCTTTTTTTTTTTTTTCTCCCTTCAAGTTTAAGATGTCAGCTGAAAACAGAGTATATTTAGCAACAATGTTGGTATTATATTTCTTACTTTGAATTCAAGATACATTTAAAAAAAAAAAGCTTTCAGCAATGCAGCCTAGCCCATATGTCTTTTTTTCCACATAAAATGCTTCTGTATAGCTCTCAGTCAGTATATGCATGCTTCAGTTCAGATTAATCTGAGCCATCTATTCAAAGCATGGCCAGATTTGGAGAGACTGAGAGTAACGTCCTGTTTAGTTTCTATATAAACTGTATAGTTTACGTATAAGAATACACAGAATGCACAGGTTAGGACTTTTCACCTTTGACAAAAGATAAGTGAAGATGGATGTGACAAAGGTCTAAAATATCAAGCGAGGGAATAGTCACCAATCTCTTCTAATAACAGTTGAACAGCATCAAACAAAGCATGTAGGTGCTGGTTGAAAGGGAGCAAAGGAAATGATTTTTGTAATTCCTGGTTTAGCTGCAGAATTTCTTCCTGAAATATTTTTGTACGTGAAATTTTTTTTGAGTTCAAAAAGCAGTTGGACAAATCCCAAGAAAAGAAACCCGTTTGGGGCTGTTAAATGTGAGGTAACACCTCTGGATGCAACAACCGGAGCTGCAAAGGGGTTGGTTTGGAAGGGGGACCTGTGTGGTCCAAATGGAGGCGTCTCTCCCACTACATCTCTTTTCATCCCCCTTCAGCATTTTCCAGGGCTTTGGCTGGCCTCAGGGTAAGGTAAACTGCTTCCAGATAAGCTGAGAGTGGTTTGTGTGGAGGAGGAAAGGGACAGAAGAGAAAAGGAGTTTCTGCAATGAAAACCATCTGGGAAAAGGCATAATAAGATGAAATTAAAGAAAATGACTGTCCCGGTTTTGCTAGGATAGAGTCAATTTTCTTCTTAGTAACTAGAGTAGCTGTGTTTGAGTTTCAGTGTAGGGTTTTTTAATGAGAAGAATGTTGATAAATTACTAATGTTATTAGTTGCTGCTGGAGCTCAAGGCCACTGTGTTTGGCTGGTTCACAGCTGCATTGGGACTGGTAGGGAGAAGCATAAGGAATAGCAAAACCCAAAGCTGGCATCTGGATGAGCCAATGAAATATTCCAGATCATATCACGACATGTCAGTATATTAACCAGGGTTGATCAGAAGATGGGGGGATTCTCTCGGAGATCGCTCAGGCTCGCTCTTCTGGGGTTTCAGTTTTGGGACTGTCTGGGCTCTGGGATCACCAGCTGGCACAGGCTGGGCATTGGTCAGCAGGTGGTGAGCAATTGCACTGTGTATCACTCATTTGTATATTCTGTTATTACCATTGTTCTCATTATCACTTTATTTTAATTAGTAAATAGTTTTTTTCTCTACCTGTGAGTTTCCTTGCCCTTTTCCTTCCAATTCTCTCCCCTACTCCCTGGGCGAGTGGGGTGGGAAGGGTGGGAGGGTGAGAGAGCAGGCTGTGTTTGGCTGCAAGCAAAAAGGGTTAGTCCACCCAAACCACCATGATGGCATTAAAAGGGGCTGGTGATACTGGCTTCTCCAACTGTACAGGAGAGTGGAGAGCAGTAAGTGGCTTTAGAGTGAGGAGAAAATGAAGCATAAGCTAATTGCACAGAGGTGCTGGAGAAGAGGACTGGAGGGAGAGATCAGTGGGACCTGTGGTGGGTGAGAGAAAAGAGGAAGAATAAAATGAGAGCAAATTTGCAGCCATTTATGGGGCCTTAATACTTTCTTTTCCCACTGCACCACTTACCTACCTACCATGCTTTCTTTTATGTGTAGAAGACTATTTTTTATGTAATCTGTACCTTATTATTTCAATGTTCCACACCAAGTTTGAATGTCGCCTATTGGGTCTGCCCTCTGGTTTGGACTGTTGGCAGTTCTGGTTAGGTACAGGTTAGTGCAGCCTGAGCTGTAATGTGTGTGGGAATCCCTTGGTCATGCTTTTAAAGAGGTTTTTAAAAAAGTAAATATGTCCTTTCTCTCTATACATTTAATTCATACTACACAGTGCTTACTAGAAGTATTCAGGAATACTCTTAATCCTTGTACTTAACAATACCTAATACCAAAATATTTTCCTTCCTGAAAATCCAATGATTTCACATGCAGGGAATTACTCCATTTTTACTCTATAATTACTCCATTTATACATGAACTTCAGGAGATGAAATCTAGATGACTTATTACTTCATTATAAAATTATTTTCTGCACCTCTATATGGAAAGAAAAAATAGATCAGTGTATTGGGTTTGTGTGGCAAGGTTTTGGTAGTAGGGTGGGTTATAGGGGTGGCTTCCGTGAGAAGCTGCCAGAAGCTTCCCCTAGGTCTGACAGAATCAATGCCAGCCAGCTCTGAGACAGACCCACCGCTGGCCAAGGCCGAGCCCATCAGTGATGGTGGTAACACCTCTGGGATAACATATTTAAGAAGGGGAAAAGCTGCTGCACAATGGCAATTGCATCTGGAGAGAGGAGTCAGAAGATGTGAGAGCACCAACTCTGCAGACACCAAGGTGGGGGAGGAGGTGCTCCAAGTGCTGGACCAGAGATTTCCCTGCAGACCATGGTGAAGACCATGGTGAGACAGGCTGACCCCCTGCAGCCCATGGAGGTCCATGGTGGAGCAGATATCCATCTGCATCTCGTGGAGGACCTCACCCTAAAGAAGGCTGTGACCACGCGGGAAGCCCATGCTGGAGCAGGTTCCTGTCAGGACATGCGGCCCCATGGAGAGAGGAGCCCACACTGAAGCAGGTTTGCTGGCAGGACTTGTGACCCCGTGGGGGACCTGCACTGGAGCAGTCCCTTCCTGAAGGACTGCACCCCATGAAAGGACCCATGCTGGAGCAGTTCATGCAAAACTGTCGTTCATGGGAAGGACTCACGTTGGAGAAGTTCGTGGAGGACTCTCTCCCATGAGAGGGACCCCACGCTGGTGCGGGGGAAGGAGTCCTCACCCTGAGGAGGAAGGAGCAGCAGAAACAATGTGTAATGAACTGACCCCAACCCCCATTCCCTGTCCCTCTGTGCTGCTGGGGGGAGGAGGTAGAGAAATCAGGAGAAAAGTTAAGCTTGGGAAGAAGGGAGGGGTGGGGGGAAGGTTTTTTAAGATTTGGTTTTATTTCTCAATACATTTCTCTGATTTGATTGGTAATAAATTAAATTAATTTCCTCCAAGTTAAGTTTGTTTTATCCTTGACAGTAACTGGTGAGTGATCTCTCTCTGTCCTTATCTCAACCCAGGAACCTTTTGTTATATTTTTTTTCTCCTTTGTCCAGCTGAGGAGGGGAGTGATAGACTGACTTTGGTGGGCATCCGGCATCCAGCCAGGGTCAGCCCACCAGAGTCAGGCAGATTGTATAATGCATCAAGTTAATTATTTTCTCCTTAGCTGCAATCCTGTATTACTTTATTTTCTGTTGGGATGCTTCCTCTGTTGGTGCATGTCAGAATAGCCCTGTGGAATTAACTGACTTACAGCAGCCAAGAAAGTGCTCTGGAGTTTTAATATAATGCAGGATTTAATGTTTGTAAAATGTCTTGAGAAGTGTAAAATACTGAAATAATTAATAAGTGCTTATAAATATATGAGAGAGCAATATTAAGATTCAAATCTTAGCATCTTCAGTGGTTGATAAATGGAGTGTGTAGAAACTGAATTCTGCAACTTTCCCTCCTCAAGTATGCTGTGATTCAGTGTCCTCTACCAAGCTGCTAACATTCATATGACTTAGTGACTCAGTCATCTTCCTGATATTCTCCCCTTTCAAGCCTGATTGAAGTTGGCCAACAGAATCTTCTAATAGAAGATATGTACATGGGACAGCTAGAAAATAGAATTGCTTAAGCTTAATTTTCTTAGTAAACCTGCCTAAAAATATGGTCTTCTAGGCCTATTCATCAATCTTGCATCCCACTGTACTACAGTTTTTCATGTGTGACAAATACCAAGATGTGGAAGCAGAGAATATTTTGATTAAATTTGTCTCCTTTGTTGCTGCAGGTACATTCTGTGTATTCTTAGAATGTAAATCCTACTGCTAATTAAGTTGTTCACTATTTGAGATGACAGTCTTAAAAAAAATATAGCTCACCTCAGGGAGTCCCAGAAAGTAAATTGTCCATGCACAGGATTGTAATTTACCAGGAATAACTACTGTATATCCATTCAGTGGAAACAATTGGAGCTATTTTCATTTTTTATAAATTCTTTCCAGTTTGCAAAAGTTACTTTTGTTCTCAAAAACTGCAAAACAATTAACATTTTGAAAAAGTCACATATTGATGATTTGGATTGAGTTGAACAATGCAGAATAAAATTGTTCAAGCTGATCTCTGTTTGCTTCATGCTCCATTTTTAACTATAAAAAGGAGAACAATGAAAAGATATAATCGTAATATCTATGCAGAAGCAGCATGCTCAAAGGGCTATGGCAAATACAAATCTTACAAAATGAGTTTTATTGGATTTTATATCTGAAGAAAACAAAACGCGATAGAAGCAGATTGGTTTATGAGCAGCAGAACTAATGAATTTCATTCTGTTCTGTTTTTACTGTTTCTGTCTCCTACGCTGGATCCCAGTGCCTCGCATGTCTCCTGTGATATCATTACTGGGCAGGAGC